>NC_133648.1:172996036-173188777 GCF_009905375.1 Apium graveolens | reverse complement strand
GTCATGAAATTCTTGTGTCTATCGTATCTGATCGAGATCCAAGATTTAATTCGAGATTTTGGAAGAGTTTTCAAGAATGTTTAGGAACAAGATTGAATATGAGTACAGATTATCACCCAGAGACGGATGGCCAAAGTGAAAGAATAATCCAGACAATAGAAGACTTATTACGTATTTGTTATTGATTTTAAAGGAAATTGGGGCGAGCATTTACCTCTGATAGAATTTGCTTGCAACAACAGTTATCACGCTAGTATCGGGATGTCACCCTAAGAAGCCCTTATGGACGCAAATACAGATCTCTAGTGTATTAAGACGGAGCAGTAGAGCATAAAATACTTGGACCTGAATTAGTACAGCAGACAGGAAGTTATTGAAGTTATCCAGAAGAGATTGATAGCCGTACCAGACCGTCAAAGGAAATAAACAGATCAATCAAGGAAAGACATGGAATTCGAAGAAGGAAGCTTAGTACTACTGAAAGTAGCGTCGTGGAAGGGATTAACGAGGTTTGGAAAGAAAGAAAAACCGAGCCTAAGATATGTCGGACCTTTGAAATCTTAAAGCACGTTGGCAAAATAGCTTTCGAGTTAACGTTACCTCCGCACATGGAGCACATTCATAATATTTTTCACATATCAATGCTTAAGAAATATAATCCAGACTCCAGGCATGTAATAGAATATGAGCCAATGAGCTTCAGGCAGATTTGTCATATGTAGAGAATCCGGTAGAGATTCTAGAAAATAGAGAGAAAATATTGAGGAATAAAGTGGTAAAGTTAGTAAGAGTATTGTGGAGAAACCCAAAGGTTGAAGAGTCAACCTGGGAGTTAGAAAGTGATATGAGAGAAAAGTACCCTCATTTGTTTTTTTAGGAGATTCTGAGGACAGAATCCTTTTAAGGGGGAAGGATGTAATATCCGGGATATATCGTGTAATTATTTCTTCTATTATACAATTATTATGTGTGTACAGTATCTATTCTGTGAGTTAATTGTTAAATGTTATCTGTACTTGGATATTCAAAAATAATATTAATTGAGTATTTTAATTTTTATATGTCCAAAATAAAATATAGATAATTGTCATATCTTCCTAATTATTTTTATGTTGGTTTATGGATTTATAAGAATCATATGAAATTTCTAAAATCTTTTTCCGAGTATTTAAAATCTATTTTATAAAAACGGGAACCAACCGACGTCATCCGTTGTTACGTTTTTAGAACCCGAAACTTTTCCGAGAACTCATTCCTAACCTAATTGTAATATTCCGAGCATATTCCATGTTTCGACTTTTTCGATCTGGCGTACGGTTTGTCCTGCGCGGGTCCCGGCGCAACATTTTCGATACAATATTCGTTTCGGTAAATCAATAAAACTCGTATTTTCGAGAAACGGGAGCTTTTTATTAAACTATCACAATTATCACCTCGTAATACGTGTAACCAGGCGCTGAGACCAAGACCGCAGTACAAATTGTACTGATTTGGATAATTATCTCGAAAACCGATACCGTTTGGATCAGTTTTTACAAATAAACGTACCATTTTATATCCGAAATGATCCAACGGGATACTAATTTTTCGTAACTATAAATAGCCTTTTACCGTATTTTATTTCGTATCAAAATCATTTGCAGATAGTTAATTCTATAATTTTTAGAGAAAAACCCTAATTACATAAACTGTTCTAAGAATCAAATAGCAAAACGAAGGCGTTACCGATCTCTGTTTTCAAAGCTTGAGTAACCAAAACGAAGGATTTGAAGTGTTCTATCAGATTCTGAGCTTTGTTTCACTGCAGAACCAAAGGTTTATTTTCTGAAAATTTATTTATTTTCGAATTAAAATTATTAAAAATATGAATTTTTGTTCGGATGATTGTTTGTATGATTTGATGATTGCATGTTGTAGAGCTTGTTTTCCTGATGATTTTCATATGTCATACGTCTGATTTGGAGTTCAATAACATGTTCAAATTTGAGTTTGATTTTTGAATTTTAAAATTATGGTTTATAACCCGTATGAATGTTCTTAATTGAAATTTGGGGGTTTCTTATTCTGTGATAGATTGATGTTGTGTTATAGTGGGTTGTGTTCTCTGTGAAATTTGCAATCTAGTCGTATAAGTTTCATGAATCAACGAGGTCTGTAAAAGAGAGAGTTAGGTTTTAAAGTTTTCGTCGAACTCGCCGGAAACCGGCGAGATTCTTGATCATTTTCCGGCTAATTCCGGGATGATTAGAATGAATTAATGGCATGGTTGTGTTCCTTGTGAAGTATAGATTAAATATGCAGTTTGTGGTGGTGGGAGGAGGCCGGAGTTGAGTTCTCCGACGAACCCGACTGTTTTCCGGGGAAAGGGGGAACATTTCAGTTAGTACCCCAAGTTTGAAAACGATTGAAGTTAAGTCCCTGAAACTTTCCAGAGTTTGCAAAAGTTGGATTCCTGTTTTTAAAAATATTTAAAAATCATATTTCCTATGTATTTTATTATAAAATTCATTTTTTAATTTCTGAAAATTCTAAAAAATTAGTATTTTAATTCCGAAATTATTTTAATTCAAAATAAATCTGAATTAATTAGTTAATTAATTTCAGTTAATTTTTAATTGATTAATTGGTCAATTAATTTGAAAATAATTGATTAATTGATTAATTAATTATTAATTGATTTTTAATTACTTATTTAATTAGATTAATTATTTATAAATATTTTAAAAAAATTCCGAAAAATAGGTTCGAGCTTTAAAATATTATTCTAAATTATTTTCAAGGCTCGATAATTATTCTAAAATTATTTTGGAGCCAGAATTGGCCAACCGAACCCTGTTTATTTCTCCAAAATTGATCCAACGACCCGTTTTAATTCCGAAAAATGTTTTGAAAATCATTTTAAGTAACTGAAAGCCTGTTTATGTCCCGAGACTTCTTATAAATGGGATGGCATTGATTATTTAACGTGTTATGTGTTATATGTGACTTGTTGGTTGACTGTCAGTCTATATGTTCGGTGATTACTTGTTTTATAGCGTAACTTTCAATCCGTTAATCGGATTTGAGTAAAACGAAGGGTAGATAGAAGTGTATGTCGAATAGAATGGTATGAGTCAATATTAATAGATACTTATGATGCCTAGCAGAGTAAGCAAGGCGTAAGAAGAGAAGCAGGTGATCAGAAAATAGAATTGACATGTAGAAAATACCGCAAGTGATCAGAGGATAGAAGCGAGGCATAAGAGAAACAGACGAGTGATTGTTGAATGGGGTCATTAGACAAGTACAAATGAAGTTGAAATCGATTATGATAAGGCAAGTATTTCTAAACCTTTCTCAAAATACAATGCAAATATTTCTAAATTCTCTTGTGACATATTGTTAATACCCAAAATAGTTTCTGTTTTATACTGTACACATTTTGAATCCTTCAGCCTTGAACCTGAGCCACAACATTTGATCTTTGAGCCGTAAGCCTTATTCTTTGTAACCATTTCTTGTGATTTACGAGATACTAAACCACACAAATAAGATAATACTCCACAAATATATATCCCTCATATATACCAAACACTGGAACAAAATTGTTTACACATACAGAAACTTTTATACTCAACCATACCTTGTGATATCAAATGTACCTAAAACCTTGTAAAAACACTATTCATCTAATATCCGATTACCTACCATGCTGGACGGCCACTTCTTTTATGTATTTTGACATACCCTTTTTGGTAACTATAAATTTTACCATGCTCTTTTACAAATGTTTTATGGTTATTGATTATGATCTAGTTTTATTGAACTCTATTGTTTATCATATTAAAATGCTTTAGAATTGGATGGTTTTCTTTGTGTGGACCAGATTCATGGTCAGACCATATCGATGGTCAAGTTAGGCCAATGTGTGCCTTGGATCCAGTAGTTAGAGCAGTGTTGTGTGCTTTGCTCGGGGTTAGTGCGGTGACTGATCAGCAGCCTAACCTTAGTTTTAAAAACTTAAAATGAATATCCAATTCTATTGAATGTTTAACAGGAAACATTGATTCTTTTGAATCACCTCATTTATTATTATTTAACCTCAGTATTGATAATATGACTTGCTGAGCTAGTTAGCTCACTCTTGCGAATCTTTTTATGTATTCTACAGTTAAGAAGGATATGGTGATAGCGAGGTTTCCAAGTTCAATGTTCGAGCTAAGATTCCAGATTATGATGATCGAGTCTAGCAAAAGCTTATGGCAGTAGTGAGATAGCAAGGTTGAAGAATAATTTTTTTTTATCAGTTGTAATTAAATTAGTTGGGATATAGTACTTTGTAATAAAAGTTAGGTGGTGCTTGTTTCATACTTTAACCCTGTTGCGATCCGTGGTTTATGTAAAGAAGGGTCATTACAATAATATTTTATATATACAGGTTTATATATTGATTAGGTATTGTGGACCCCAAACTTCTGACCCGGGTTTTGGAGGACGCCACACATTTCCTGGAAACCTCTGTTATGTAAAATATGAACAGAGTTTGTAACATCCAATGAATTTTGGAAAGGAAAAGAATTTTGGCATAACCCGATATATCTTGCTGATCAGGAACAAGATACCAATAAGTAACCTTTTCTACTAGTAGATGGACGAATTCCCCACTGGTCATCACCATGGCCGCATAGGACCTTATGCTAGACTGCCACTCAGCCACTTACGCATTTGATGGACTCCCACTGAGCCATTTACACTTTTATGGATGCCCACTGAGCCCATGTTGCTTATGCCGACTCAATAGATGGACTTACCTTCCCGAACGTTGGGTAAGTAATCAATTCATTATCAAAATAGCAACCTTGTTGCGAATATAAATACACCACAGAGCCGGATCCCTCAGGTTTTGAGCGAGTATTTAAATCCCCTTTGAAAGGAAGATCTTAAATATAAAAATGAGTTTTGGGATCCGCTCTAACTTTTAAAAATCATTTTGAAGACTCGAAAACACTTTTAAGAATTTGTGGAGTAATGCTGATTTAATGACATAAATCAGTCCCGATATATTAGAAAATATCTGATATTATTATTTAAATAATATTCCCATAAAGAATAATCTTTATATAAATAACTTGAAGTAGAAGTTTTAAACTCATACTTGAAATGAATCTTAAATAACCAAAGATATACTTATACGAAAGTACTATCTTTACTTGAATAATCGAAAATAAGTTTGATTATCGAAACATTATTCTTTAATAAAATAAAGAATATTAATTAGTAAATAATCGGAGTCATAAGTCCTCAAATGAATATTCAAATAATATTCAATTAGTAGAATAAATAGAGTCATAAGTCCTCGAATGAATATTCAAATATATTCATTAAATAGAATGAACAGAGTCATAAGTCCTCGAATGAATATTCAAATAATATTCAATAAGTAGAATAAACAAAGTCATAAGTCCTTGAATGAATATTCAAATAATATTCATTAAATAGAATGAACAGAGTCGTAAGTCCTCGAATGAATATTCAAATAATATTCATTATTTAAAATAAAGTTATCGAATAAACCTATTTGATTAATAGTTTTGAAAACTATATCCATATATATAAATATATATATAATATACTCAGGAACATCGACTCCCGGTTTAGAAAATGTTCACCTTTGGGTCCCCTATACTAAGGGTATACGCACTACTACTGCTTATCTCTAGCATATATATTATGCAACTATAAGCATTGAAATCAACAGATAGATAACCAGATTATGAAACAGACATGCATATATATACCATATCAGCATGCTCCAATATATCGCAAGATTTGCTAAATAACCATCATGCATCTATCACAAGATAATGCATAAACATATATAAATCACAACAACAGTATAACGGGTAGAAAACTTGCCTGAGCGACTAGGGGTGATAAATGGCTTGGGACGAGTCTGGTAACCTATAAACAACATATAAGTTGGAATTAAACCAAAGTCGCTTATAAATCTATACTTTAACCAATTAGACTCTAACACTCATTTTGCGCTCAATGATTCTCTTAAGTCGCTCGAGTACCCTCGGCTCCACCATTTTTAATAAATTAACCATTAAGAGTTTTAAGGCGATTCTTTCGCGAGTGCCTTACCAACTGCCTAATACACTTTACATAAATGTTTCATACTCCAATTAGTCATTTAAAGTCTTTAACCAATGTTTCAAAGTAAGGTGAGGGGTAATGGTTCGTTCGCGAAACGCCGTTACTTAAAACGGTCGTTTCTCTTAAACCGTACATCGGATTCAAACGAACCACATATCAAAACGAAGCTCGTAACATGAACTATCTAATCATGGCATTGGTCAAAACCTAACTGTTACGACCGGCATTTTCGTGTAATATTATTTGTGGTTTAGGTATAATATTAAAGCCGAAAGTAAATATGATTCAATGATTGCACGTTTGTGTTAGTGATAATTTCTGCATTATAAAATTTTTATGTGTAGTATATGATTTTTTTTCAAAGCTAAAGTTTATTTATTTCCTTTATTTTGATTTGTAAGGAATATTCTAAGCCTTGAAGAAATTTTCTTTTAAAAGATATTTTGTTCACAAATTTTGAAATTGATTTTATAAAATCTCTAAAAATCTAAATTATTTTATGGTATAAATTTTATAATTTTTGAACTTTTATTTTATTATATAAAAATAAATCTTCAAAAATTAGTTGCTTATTAATTATCAAATTACATGGTTACCTTGCATGCAAATTCTCTTCTATTCAACTTAAAGGGCTAAAAAGACAATTCCAACCCTACTAACTCTTATTTTACTAGCCAAATTACTTCTTTGTCCTTGCATGCAAAATGACCTAAGTATGTTGGAAGGTTATTATTGACAATTCTCATTTCCACTCACTAATTTTAATCAATCAAAATCATAAAAACCAAAATGCAAAGCGTTGTGATCATTCACCCCACTCCACACTCCACCCTCACCTCACTCTCTCTCCCTCTCCTCTCGGCTCCTCCTCCCTCTCGGCAATCTCCATAGCCGAGGCCCCCCATCCCCTTCTTTTCTTCATTCTTTCACTCAAACATTCATCTTATATTCAAGTAATCTTACTCCCTATATGTTAGTTCATTATATTTCAAAAAGCTTAGAGTGAAAATTTGAGTTTTAATCTTGCATGTCTTAGTTTAATTAGAACTCAAAATACAATCTTGATTCTCATGGATTTAAGGTTGTATTATTGAGGGAACTACAAGGAATGGTGAAATTCCAAGTCAAGAGAGTGAAGCTCTTAGTTTTAATGACCATTTCCCTTCCATTTCATTCGGCCATGACCATAAGGGAGCCGAATGAATGGTTCTTAGTGGTGTCTTGTTGCCTTGTTCAATTCTTGTATATTTTGTGGTAATGGCATGAATTTTGTAGTGAAACTTGATGAAAACCCTTTGCATGCTAAGTGATCATCTAGATATAGCTTATGCTAGGCTTGCATGTCGATTTCATGGTAGAATATATTTAGAAAATATGTTGTTTTGGTTTGTAAAATCCCGAAGTCATGCATGCATGTAGATTTCTCTTGGAATGTTGGAAGATTTTGATCATTTGGAAAGATTTTGTTAGTAAGCTTTAATTTCAGTAGGGATAAGGTATCAATCTTGATTAGTGTTCCTTGATATGTGGTAATAATTCATATATATATTTATAAAAATACATAACTTGTTATTTTAAAAACTCGATGACTTGTAGATTGTGTAATGTGATTTCCTTTGTTTTGCTATGTTGCACCTTAGGTAAGGATGATCTCCACTAAGATTATTTTGAGTGTAAGGTAGTTAGTTCAGTGGATCACCATAGTTAAGTCATGATTTGGGTATTTGGGTTGTATGGTGGTTGAGTTTGTCAAGTAGAAACCTTGGAGAAAGGAGAGTCTTAGTTTTCTGCAGAAAATTCAGTTTAGTATCCTGAGGTTTAGAGTGAGTTTTGACCATGTCATTGTTGTGCACTTTGAGGCCCAAGCCATCAGAAGCTAGTATTAGGAGTATATAAAAGGTTTTAGGTGTTGGTTGGACGGTTTATAAGTCGTTTGATTAGGTGCACAAGTGAAATCACAAAATCTGTCCAGCAGGGGACAGTTTTGTTGCAACTTAGAAATAGGAAGTTTTGACCATGTCATGGGTAGGCCCTAATTAGGCCCTATTGGGCCTTAGTTAGAGGGAGTGTCAGAGAAGTTTTTTCCAGCCATAGTTCACAAAATACGAGTTAGAACCATGTGTCACAAGTTAATTCAAATCAAGGGCATTTTCTGCCTAGAAAAAACAGGAGAACCTTAGACTTTGAGCTTAGGCCCAAGGAGGCCCAAGCTAGAACCCTTGAGCCACATCAAGTTTGGAAGATGCCTTATGGTCAGAAGAGTCTAGTGTAAAAGTTTTGGAGGTAAACTTGTAGTTTAAGGGTATCTAATGCACTCAAGAAACCATAGATGTCATTCTGAAATTTACTCCAGTGAGCACTTCCACTTATCATATACTTTTAGAGCAATTATGAGTAAGATCTAGGTTGACCACTATAGTTGCAAGATAGTATAAAGCCAGTAGAATAAAAGGCCCAAGTGAGGGTCAATAGGTTTGGATAGTTTAGTAAAGCCACATCGAGTTAGAAAGCCGAAATTTGGAGACTTTGTCTAAGTATAGCGACTAAGTGACTTAAGTTGTGAGTCGAGATCATCCAAGCCTAGTGTTGCATTATGGTGTATGTGGTATTATTTGGTATTAAAATATGATATGTGAGTATATGTGGCTATGTGTACAATTATATCTATAAGGTGAATATAAATTGCGTGCATATAGGTCTAAGTGCCATTTGTGTTGTAAATAGGTTGAGTTGGTGAGAATATAATATAATGAGGTTATTATTAATTGTGTAGGATCTCGAGACGAGGGTAAAATTGCCATAAAGGTTGAGTGAAGCTTCCAGTTGCTCCTACCAGCCAGACCAGACCAGCCTTTCTCCAGGCAAGTGATTCAACCTGTCTTTCGTATTCACTGCAAATAGATCATATATATTGACGCGATTATCCTCAGTCATTTTGATATACTTGAACCAAGCGTTTCTTAAGTTTATCTTTGAATTATATAGAAATGCCATGAACCCTCAAGTACGTATTGTAAGTAGATCAAAAGTCTTATTATGATAGTATATCAAAGTAATTGGAATGCCATAAAGAGTTGTTATAATACTTGATTGATCCTCTTGATTAACATGTTAATGATTCCTAAAGTAATGATTTCTCACCCTCTGATGTTTGAACCCCTATAGAACTTTACCTTGATACCTAAAAGCCAGATATTCATCAAAGTTATCCATAATTGATTGATACCCCTCTTTATTACCCTAAAGTTTAACAATCCTGATGTACCTTGAGCTAAAGATCATTTCTTCATACCTTAACACCCTTAGTATTCATAAAGCTTATCTTCTTGATGTTCTAGCACTTGTACCTTGTCGGAAAACCATTGCTTTAAGCCTAGTTTGGCAT
The DNA here is from genome assembly GCF_009905375.1 of Apium graveolens. NCBI lineage: Eukaryota > Viridiplantae > Streptophyta > Magnoliopsida > Apiales > Apiaceae > Apium > Apium graveolens. The sequence continues at coordinate 173,179,254 of NC_133648.1, read as the reverse complement.
TACCACTTCATAATATCCAATAGCCTTGCTAAATTTCCTTGTCCAAGTTTTTGTATATGGAAACCTTTCAGTTACCCTAATAGAGTAAAGTCTAGTGGATCATGGCCCTGAGATTTAATATCGTATTTCCAGTGTTTCAAGTTGATCTATAATCCTTTGATAAAAATGATTACTGTTTAAAGAGATTTTGTTATAAATCGGCATCAGTTTTTAAAATGATTAAAATGTGGATTTTCAGTCCCAAAGGGGGATAAATGTTTTCTTTGAATAGTGGATCTGGACTGAGACGCGAGTCATTTCCACACTTATATTGTAGGCTTAAAAGTTTCTTAGGGATCCCATTAACGTTTTAGAACCCAGCGAGGTTCGGGATTACTCCGCGGCTGATCACCGGCTGTAATCCGTAGCGTCATTAAATGATTTTGATTAAGATATGATTTTGAAAATGTTTTGATACAAGCAAATGATGCCATCACCCAAAGTTTTATCTCTTGTTATTATTGGTTATGTCTTCATATTGTCATTATTTAATATATATCTCGATTTATGTTTATATCATATTGTTTAGCACTTGTTGAGCATCTGGCTCACTCCTTGCTTTACCCTGATATTACAGCTAACAGCTATGGTTAGATTCAAGCAGACTGCACGTAAGACCTGTGACGCTGATGCGTATGTTCGAGCTCAGGTAGAATAAGAGATAGTTTTGTGTGAGGAATCAATATTAAAATCAGTTGTAATAGATGGTAGTGTTGGGCTGTTCCAAACCCTAAACTGTAAGATCTTGGATTTGGTTATGTTTACTTTCTTTTAAATATTGTATTAGTTATATTTATTTTGTTGGTTAAGTTGGGGGTGTGACAGGTGTTGGTATCAGAGCTACGGTTTAGAGTCCCTGGATAGCCCAAATAGGTTATAAGACATATGTATAGGCTATAGATAATATGCGAGAGAGTAGGTTAAGTTAATTTATTATTAATACTCCTCTTATTGGTTTGTCAGCAAAGGGCGCATTCCTCGACACCCTCTGGGTCGGACGACACTATTGCTTTCTCCGTGTATGCTGAGTCGAGGCGCGAGTTTGACATGCTTCAGGGCCAGTACGATCGACTGATAGATCGACTAAAGAACGTGTATCCGGACAGCCGAAACTATGAAGGGAAGCCTAAGGATCAGATGACTGCAAGACTTGAGACCTTGGTTCAGTACGTCAACACTAAGCTTGAGGAGATGCCAGCGCACCGGGACCGCACCAGCCAGTATGTCATCCAGATGGTGGCAGATGAGCTCTAGAGCATTGTAAAGACACTTCAAGAGGAGAAGACTAGCAAGCCCCGTTCTGATGGAGTGGAGCCTTAGTTCTTTCCATTTACCTTTTCATGTTGTTGTACTATCAGACTTCGTAGAATTCCCAGTTGTTTCCTTTAAATAAGCCTGTTGTTCCTAGAATCAGACTTTGTCCTAATCCTGATGTATTGTGACCTTTAAATTTCAATAATCATGCACTATCATTCCATTTGCTCTCAATTGTTATTTTACGCTTTTATGCATCGCCATATATTGCTTAATTTGAAACTTGACCTCATATGTAAATAAGAATGCCATGCGATACCCTCAAATTATTTTATCATTCATATCTGTTTTGACATAACTCTTATTTCAGGATCATGCCTCCCAAAAGGAAGAACCCAACAACCACATCTACCACAGACCCAAATATTCTTCGACTACTGGAAACTTTGCAACAGCAAACCAATGCTATAGCTCAACAACAACTAACTCTTCAACAACGAATTGAAAACTAAGATAACCGTGAACCACACCAACCACCCGAACCACCAGTACCACCTAGACCAGTTGTCACTTTCAAGGCATTTCAGAATGTGAATCCACCTGCATTTCATGATACCACTGATCCAGTAATAGCTAACACATGGATTAAGGAAATGGAAAGGGCTTTTGAGTTGGTACAATTAGGAGATGATCAGAAGACACCATATGCTACTTACTTCTTGAAGGGCGAAGTCATCTATTGGTGGCAATCAGTAAAGGCTATGGAAGCAACTCAGCAGGTTTCTTGGGAGAGATTTAAGAAATTATTTCTGGAAAAGTATTACCCTAAGTACATGCAGAATCAGATGGAGCTTAAATTTCTTGAGTTGAAGCAAGGGAACATGACTGTACTGGAGTATGAGAAGAAGTTCACTGAGTTGTCAAGGTTTGTGACAAAGTATACCAGCACTGAGGAAGAAAAAGCGAAGAAATTTCAACAAGGATTAGAGCCTTGGATCAGAGATAGAGTGGCTATGTTTGAGCTTGAAACCTATGCGGGAGTAGTACAGAAAGCTGCTCTAATTGAGAATAATGGGATGCAGTCAAGGAAGGAAAGGGATAACAAGAAGAGAAATGTTCCATTTTATGGAGAAAAGTCTGAAGCTGGAAATTCACAAGATCGGAATGTAAAAAGGATTGGATTCCATAAGGGAGGAAATTTTCAAAAGAAAGGGAACTTGGGAAAAAGGCAAGAATCAAAGGGGAACAACCAGGCAAGCCAAGGAGAAGTTGGAGAAAACAGGTTCCAGAAACCAAAATGCAAGCACTGTGGAAGAAGGCACCCCGGAGTGTGTAATAAACTGAGCATAACATGCTATAGGTGTAACCAGAAGGGACATTTGGCAAATGAGTGCAAGATGTCGAAGCCAGGAGTTACATGTTACAAATGTGGAAAGACTAGACACATAGCTAGGGAGTGCAAGGCAACCGGACCCGTCAAAGCTCTAATGAATATGGCAAGTACTAGTGCAAGCGTGCCAGTCGAAGTATTGGCATTACCTCCACCACCTACAACAACCCCGCAGGCAATAGCAAGGACATTCGATCTGAAGATGAAGGATGCTGTTCAGAATTCTGAGGTGATAGCAGGTACACTTTTACTCAATAATGTCAAAGCTAAAGTATTGATTGATTCGGGAGCAACAAGATCTTTCATATCAGAAACTTTTGTTGATAAACTTCAATGTGATAAAATGGTTATGAGCGAGGTAGTAAATGTGGTAATTGCGAACCAGGAGAAGATTCCTGTGAATCAATTATGTCCAAAGTGTGAGATTGATATTTCGGGGTATAAGTTTTCAGCCGACTTGATACTCTTCAAGTTGGGAGAGTTTGATATAATTTTAGGAATGGATTGGTTAGGAAAGAATAATGCCCAGATTAATTATAAGACCAAGAAAGTGTATTTAAAGACGAAGAGTGGAGAGAAGGTAGTATTTAAGGGGCAGAGGCAAGAGCAATTGTTTCTTACAATCGTTCAGGCTAAGAAGCTACTTAGAAAAGGTTGTGAGTCTTTCCTAGGTTATGTAGTGGATTCAGAAAAAGGCAGTCCCAGCATAGAAGATATTCCCGTACTTAACGAGTTTCCCGATGTGTTTCCAGATGATCTGTCAGGCTTACCACCAGATCGACAAATCGAGTTCGAGATCAACCTTGCTCCAGGCACGGAACCAGTTTCAAAGGCCCCATATAGGATGGCACCAGCAGAAATGAAAGAGTTGGCGAGCCAGCTACAAGAATTGTTGGATAAAGGAGTGATACGGCCAAGTACGTCGCCATGAGGAGCACCTGTTCTGTTTGTAAAGAAGAAAGATGGAAGTATGCGGCTATGTATAGATTATCGGGAGTTGAATAAGGTAACGATTAAGAACCGCTACCCGCTACCAAGAATAGATGACCTTTTTGACCAGCTGAAGGGAGTAAAGTGCTTTTTAAAGATTGACTTGAGATCGGGATACCATCAATTAAAGATCAAGTAAGAAGACATTCCCAAGACAACATTCAGGACCAGATACGGACATTATGAATTCTTAGTAATGCCGTTTGGATTGACTAATGCCCCGGCCGCATTTATGGATCTGATGAATCGGGTATTTAAAAAGTATTTGGACAAGTTCGTAGTGGTATTCATTGATGACATCCTTATTTATTCTAAGTCGGAAGAAGAACATAAGCAGCACCTCTGGACAGCATTAGAGATACTTCGGCAAGAGAAGTTGTATGCCAAGTTTTCCAAATGTGAGTTTTGGTTCAAGAAAGTTCAATTCTTGGGACACGTCATTGGAGATGAAGGAGTTAAAGTAGATCCGGCAAATATTGAGGTGGTTATGAGTTGGGAGAGGTTAAAGACACCTACGGAAGTGCGAAGTTTTCTAGGTTTGGCAGGGTACTATAGAAGGTTTGTCAAGGATTTTTCGAAAATTGCCACACCATTGACCAAGTTAACCAGAAAGAATCAGAAGTTCGAATGGAGTGCAGAATGTGAGGATAGCTTTCAAGAGTTAAAACAGAGATTGGTAACCGCTCCCGTGTTAGTACTACCAGATGACCAAGGGAACTTTGTGATATTCAGCGACGCTTCACATAAGGGATTGGGCTGTGTGTTAATGCAACACAGTAAGGTGATCGCGTATGCGTCAAGACAGTTGAAACCGCATGAGTTGAAGTACCCGACGCATGATTTGGAACTAGCCGCCATAGTGTTCGCACTTAAGATTTGGAGACATTACCTTTACGGAGAGAAGTGTGAAATCTACACATATCATAAGAGTTTAAAGTATATTTTCACTCAGAAAGAGCTCAATATGAGGCAAAGGAGATGGTTGGAATTGATCAAGGACTACGATTGCTCGATAAATTACCATACGGGAAAGGCGAATGTTATGGCCGATGCATTAAGTAGAAAGGAAAGATTAAATATGATGGCAACACCAAAGGAATTGTCTGAAGAGATTAAGAAAATTGGTTTAGAACTTTGTGATTGTGGAATAGTTGAAGAAGTTTATCGTGCAATGACTTTTCAGCCAACACTAGTGGAAAAGATAAAGAAATGTCAGGAAGAGGTAATGGAGAAAAGGAAGAATCAACTAACTGGAGAAGAGATTAGTACTCAAAAGGATGAGCAAGGGATACTAAGATTTTCCTCAAGAATTTGGATTCCTCATGTACCTGAATTGAAGAACGAAATCCTACTAGAAGACCACAATTCAAAATTTTCAATCCACCCGAGAAACACTAAGATGTATCGTGACTTAAAGCAGAATTTTTGGTGGCCAAATATGAAGCGAGACATGGCGGAATGGGTTGCAAAGTGTTATCCTTGTCAGAAAGTGAAGGCAGAACATCAACGACCAAGCGGATTAATTCAGCCCCTAAAGATTCCAGAATGGAAATTGGAAAATATTGCTATGGACTTTATAGTGGGACTACTGCGAACGAAATCCGTTCATGACGCTATATGGGTGATAGTTGATCATCTTACGAAGTCGGCGCATTTTCTTCCAATTAATGAGAAGTCATCATTGGACAAATTGGGTCATCTGTACGTGTGCAAAATCGTACTAAGGCATGGAGTACCCGTATCGATAGTTTCAGACAGAGATCCCCGATTTAACTCAAGATTCTGGAAGCAATTTCAAGAAAGTCTTGGCACGAAATTGAACATGAGCACGGCGTACCACCCGCAGACCGATGGTCAAAGCGAAAAGACAATTCAAACAATCAAAGACATGTTGCGCAGTTGTGCAATCGATTTTGCATGAAGTTGGGATGACCATTTACCATTGATTGAATTCTCTTACAACAATAGCTATCACTCCAGTATTGGCATGCCACCATACGAAGCTTTGTACAGATGAAAATGTAGATCTCCGACAAGTTGGGATGAAGTAGGAGAAGAAAGGATTCTAGGCTCGAAATTGGTGCAACGGTTGCATGACACAGTCAAGTTAATTCAGAGAAGTTTGCTTGCTGCTCAAGATAGGCAGAGGAAGTATGTGGACCCAGCGCGTAAGGATGTTCGATTCCCAGTAGGCGAAGCCGTTTTGTTGAAGGTGTCACCAAGAAAAGGGTTGTCTAGATTTGGAAAGAAAGGGAAGTTAGCACCTAGATATATAGGTCCTTTTGAAATTTTGAGTCAAGTGGGGAAGGTAGCCTATGAGTTAGCCTTACCAACTCAGTATCAGCATGTGCATAATGTGTTCCATATGTCGTTGCTTAAGAAGTACAATCCTGACGCCAGCCATGTGATAGAATATGAACCTGTAGAAATTCAGGAACACCTGTCATTTGTGGAGCAACCCGGTCAAAATACTCGACTGACAAGAGAAGAGTCTTAGAAACAAGTCAGTAAAGTTAGTAAAAGTACTTTGGAGGAACCCTAGGGTCGAAGAATCGACTTGGGAGTTAGAGTCTGATATGCGTTCCCGGTATCCTCATCTGTTCTCTTAGATTCTGGGGACAGAATCCCTTAAGGGGGAGAGGATGTTACGACCGGCATTTTCGTGTAATATTATTTGTGGTTTAGGTATAATATTAAAGCCGAAAGTAAATATGATTCAATGATTGCACGTTTGTGTTAGTGAGAATTTCTACATCATAAAATTTTTATGTGTAGTATATGATTTTTTTCAAAGCAAAAGTTTATTTATTTCCTTTATTTTGATTTGTAAGGAATATTCTAAGCCTTGGAGAAATTTTCTTTTAAAAGATATTTTGTTCACAAATTTTGAAAGTGATTTTATAAAATCTCTAAAAATCTAAATTATTTTATGGTATAAATTTTATAATTTTTGAACTTTTATTTTATTATATAAAAATAAATCTTTGAAAATTAGTTGCTTATTAATTATCAAATTACATGGTTACCCTTGCATGCAAATTCTCTTCTATTCAACTTAAAGGGCTAAAAAGACAATTCCAACCCCACTAACTCTTATTTTACTAGCCAAATTACTTCTTTGTCCTTGCATGCAAAATGACCTAAGTATGTTGGAAGGTTATTCTTGACAATTCTCATTTCCACTCACTTATTTTAATCAATCAAAATCATAAAAACCAAAATGCAAAGTGTTGTGATCATTCACCCCACTCCACACTCCACCCTCACCTCACTCTCTCTCCCTCTCCTCTCGGCTCCTCCTCCCTCTCGGCAATCTCCATAGCTGAGGCCCCTATCCCCTTCTTTTCTTCATTCTTTTACTCAAACATTCATCTTATATTCAAGTAATCTTACTCCCTACATGTTGTTCATATATATTTCAAAAAGCTTAGAGTGAAAAGTTTGAGTTTTAATCTTGCATGTCTTGGTTTAATTAGAACTCAAAATACAATCTTGATTCTCATGGATTTAAGGTTGTATTATTGAGGGAACTATAAGGAATGGTGAAATGCCAAGTCAAGAGAGTGAAGCTCTTGTTTTTAATGACCATTTCCCTTCCATTTCATTCGGCCATGACCATAAGGGAGCCGAATGAATGGTTCTTAGTAGTGTCTTGTTGCCTTGTTCAATTCTTGTATGTTTTGTGGTAATGGCATGAATTTTGTTGTGAAAACTTGATGAAACCCTTTGCATGCTAAGTGATCATCTAGATATAGCTTATGCTAGGCTTCCATGACGATTTCATGGTAGAATATATTTAGAAAATATGTTGTTTTGGTTTGTAAAACCCGAAGTCATGCATGCATGTAGATTTCTCTTGGAATGTTGGAAGATTTTGATCATTTGGAAAGATTTTGTTAGTAAGCTTTAATTTTAGTAGGGATAAGGTATTAATATTGATTAGTATTCCTTGATATGTGGTAATAATTCGTATATATATTTTATAAAAATACATAACTTGTTATTTTCAAAAACTCGATGACTTGTAAATTGTGTAATGTGATTTCCTTTGTTTTGCTATGTTGCACCTTAGGTAAGGATGATCTCCACTAAGATTATTTTGAGTGTAAGGGAGTTAGTTCAGTGGATCACCATAGTTAAGTCATGATTTGGGTATTTGGGTTGATGGTGGTTGAGTTTGTCAAGTAGAAACCTTGGAGAAAGGAGAGTCTTAGTTTCTGCAGAAAATCAGTTTAGTACCCTGAGGTTTAGAGTGAGTTTTCACCATGTCATTGTTGTGCACTTTGAGGCCCAAGCCATCATAAGCTATTATTAGGAGTATATAAAAGGTTTTAGGTGTTGGTTGGAGGTTTATAAGTCGTTTGGTTAGGTGCACAAGTGAAATCATAAAATCTGTCCAGCAGGGGAAAGTTTTGTTGCAACTTAGAAATAGGAAGTTTTGACCATGTCATGGATAGGCCCTCATTAGGCCCTGTTGGGCCTTAGTTAGAGGGAGTGTCAGAGAAGTTTTTCCAGCCATAGTTCACAAAATATGAGTTAGAACCATGTGTCACAAGTTAATTCAAATCAGGGCATTTTCTGCCCAGAAAAAAATAAGGGAACCTTGGACTTTGAGCTTAGGCCCAAGGAGGCCCAAGCTAGACCCTTGAGCCACATCAAGTTTGGGAGATGCCTTATGGTCATAAGAGTCTAGTGTAAAAGTTTTGGAGGTAAACTTGTAGTTTAAGGGTATCTAATGCACTCAAGAAACCATAGATGTCATTCTGAAATTTACTCCAGTGAGCACACTTCCACTTATCATATAGTTTTAGAGCACTTATGAGTAAGATCTAGGTTGAACACTATAGTTGCAAGATAGTATAAAGACAGTAGAATAAAAGGCCCAAGTGAGGGTCAATAGTTTTTGGATAGTTTAGTAAAGGCACATCGAGTTAGAAAGCCGAAATTTGGAGACTTTGTCTAAGTATAGCGACTAAGTGACTTAAGTTGTGAGTCGAGATCATCCAAGCCTAGTGTTGCATTATGGTGTATGTGGTACTATTTGGTATTAAAATATGATATGTGAGTATATGTGGCTATGTGTACAATTATATCTATAAGGTGAATATAAATTGCGTGCATATAGGCCTAAGTGCCATTTGTGTTGTAAATAGGTTGAGTTGGTGAGAATATAATATAATGAGGTTATTATTAATTGTGTAGGATCTCGAGACGAGGGTAAAATTGCCATAAAGGTCGAGTGAAGCTTCCAGTTGCTCCTACCAGCCAGACCAGACCAGCCTTTCTCAAGGCAAGTGATTCAACCTGTCTTTCGTATTCAATGCAAATAGATCATATATATTGACGCGATTATCTTGGGTCATTTTGATATACTTGAACCAAGCATTTCTTAAGTTTATCTTTGAATTATAAAGAAATGCCATGAACCCTCAAGTACGTATTGCAAGTAGATCAAAAGTCTTATTATGATAGTATATCAAAGTAATTGGAATGCCATAAAGAGTTGTTATAATACTTGATTGATCCTCTTGAGTAACATGCTAATGATTCCTAAAGTACTGATATCTCACCCTCTAATGTTTGAACCCCTATAGAACTTTACCTTGATACCTAAAAGCCAGATATTCATCAAAGTTATCCATAATTGATTGATACCCCTCTTTATTACCCTAAAGTTTAACAATCCTGATGTACCTTGAGCTAAAGATCATTTCTTCATACCTTAACACCCTTAGTATTCATGAAGCTTACCTTCTTGATGTTCTAGCACTTGTACCTTGTCGGAAAACCATTGCTTTAAGCCTAGTTTGGCATTACCCCTTCATAATATCCAATAGCCTTGCTAAATTTCCTTGTCCAAGTTTTTGTATATGGAAACCTTTCAGTTACCCTAATAGAGTAAAGTCTAGTGGATCATGGCCCTGAGATTTAATATCGTATTTCCAGTGTTTCAAGTTGATCTATAATCCTTTGATAAAAATGATTACTGTTTAAAGAGATTTTGTTATAAATCGGCATCAGTTTTTAAAATGATTAAAATGTGGATTTTCAGTCCCAAAGGGGGATAAATGTTTTCTTTGAATAGTGGATCTGGACTGAGACGCGAGTCCTTTCCACACTTATATTGTAGGCTTAAAAGTTGCCTAGGGATCTCATTAACGTTTTAGAACCCAGCGAGGTTCGGGATTACTCCGCGGCTGATCACCGGCTGTAATCCGTAGCATCATAAAATGATTTTGATTAAGATATGATTTTGAAAATGTTTTGATACAAGCAAATGATGCCATCACCCAAAGTTTTATCTCTTGTTATTATTGGTTATGTCTTCACATTGTCAGTCTTTAATATATATCTCGATTTATGTTTATATCATATTGTTTAGCACTTGTTGAGCATTTGGTTAACTCCTTGCTTTACCCTGATATTACAGCTAGCAACTATGGTTAGATTCAAGCAGACAGCACGTAAGACCTGTGACGCTGATGCGTATGTTCGAGCTCAGGTAGAATAAGAGATAGTTTAGTGTGAGGACTCGATATTAAAATCAGTTGTAATAGATGGTAGTGTTGGGCTGTTCCAAACCCTAAACTGTAAGATCTTGGATTTGGTTATGTTTACTTTCTTTTAAATATTGTATTAGTTATATTTATTTTGTTGGTTAAGTTGGGGGTGTGACATCAATAAAGGATCTACCCCTTCCAGTGTAGGAAGAGAATGTTCAATGCTGATCCACTTATGTTAGTTCAGGAATCTCTGGCCAGAGTGAATGAAATTAGAAAGGAGTTTCTAATTTATATTAAATAGAACTAAGTATAGTGAATGGGAAAGCAAGTGATTAAATAAGTTAGGCTTGACACAAGTTCCATGCCTTGTATTTAATCGTGACATTGCAGGGTAGAAGGAATTAATTGTACGGTAACTACTCACTGAATAGGTTCTTGGTATTCTAAGCAGTGAATTCGTATTATCCGGATAGTCGTGATATGTTGAGAAGTATCCCTCACGATGTAGAATAAATATGATTAATTAATTAATCATATTTAATAAATTAGAGAATTTATATAAATAATGATAAAATAGTTTTATTATTATTTATTTCTACTACCGGCTTAATATTGAACCTACAGGGTCACACCATAAAAGAGAATGATTTAATGGTGGAGGAATTAATTAATAATGGCTGATAATTATTTATTTATGAAATAAATAATTAATTGGCAAATTTAATAATTGATTAAATGAGATTTAATTGATTATTAATTAATTAAGAAAAGGTTCTTAATATTATTAATTAAGAATTTAATTTTTGGAAATTAAATCAAGTGAGAGAATTATTTCTAAAGAGTTTAGAAAAAAGATTAATAATTAAAAGGTGTTTTAATTATTAGTGAGAATAATAAAGGGTTAATAATAATAATATTTTATGGGAAAATTTTCAGCTGAAAATTTTGCCTATAAATATAATATTATAAACCCTATTTTTTCCTCAACCAAAAAGATTTACAAAACCATAATTCTCTCCATCTCCTCCTCCTTCATTACATCGTTTTCTTGGTGGATGTCGGTGGAGTGCTTCACACTTGAGGAGCAGCTGCTAAGGATCTCCATTCATCGTTCTTGGATCGCTATTAAAGACCTCCATATTTCCATTAACGTAAAGCTTCTTAAGGTAAACATACTGAACTACGAATTAAATATTATTTTTTTCTCATGGATCCTGCGGAGGGTTTCGGTTTTTTTTTTAAGATTAAATTTACGTTTTCGCTGTGTTTATGTGCTAAAAACCCTTCAGCTCCAATAAATGTGGAGTCACAGCCAAAATCTTTAGTTATAGAAGCACCCAACACACCAAACTCACCCACAAATTCTATGGATGTGGATATGATTCACACATTAATTCATGATTCCCCATTTCTAACTATCATGGAAAAGCCAAAATCTACACCAAGTGAGAATCATCTTTTAGATGATTTGTTGGCTCACTTGCCATTTCTTTTTGATTCTACTAAGAATATTGTGCAAAATCTTAAATCAATCACCACAGATTCTACAGTAGTTTCTACTCCAAACTCTGTCATTTCTACTATCTCGACGGATATTGTTCATCCGTCGACCAGTGACTGTATCTCGACGGATGTGCTTCACAGCAGTCATCCGTTGAAACTTTCAACTACTATTTCGACGGATGTTTTTCATTCGTTGAATATCACTGTACCACTCCAAATTTCAACTACAGTTACAAGTGCAGATGATCTAATGGTTGTACTGTTACGACCGGTATCTTCGTGTAATATTATTTGTGGATTTAGTATAATATTAAAGCCGAATGAAAATATATTCAATGATTGTACGTTTGTGTGAGTGCAAATTTCTGCATTATAAATTTGCTTTATGTAGTATATGATTTTTCAAAGCAAGAGTTTATTTAATTTCTTTATTTTTGATTTATAAGGAATATTCTAAGCCTTGGAAAAATTTTCTTTTAAAAGGTATTTTGTTCACAAATTTTGAAAATGATTTTATAAAGTCTCTAAAAATCCAAGTTATTTTATGGTGTAAATTTTATAATTTTTGAACTTGTATTTTATTTTATAAAAATAAATCATTATAAATTTTAGTTTTCATATTTAGCAAATTACAAGAAAGCCCTTGCATGCAAACAACCCTCTCATTCTTTTCAAGGACAAAGAGGACAATTCCAACCCCACTAACTCTTATTTTTCTAGCCAATTTCCTTCTTTACCCTTGCATGTAAATTGAACCAAGTTCAAGTGGAAGGCTAATCATGTCAATTCCTAATTCCACTCACTTTTGCCAATACAAAAACCATAAAACAAGCAAAGACATGATCATTTCACTTCACTCACCACCACACTTTCTCCTCCCTCCCTCCTCCCTCCCTCACTCTCGGCTTTTAGCCGAAACCCCCCTCCCCATTTTTTTTCTTCATTCCTCAACCAAGCTTCTATTCCTTACACAAGTAAATGTTACTTCCCATACCATGATCACTCATATTTCAAAGAGTTTTGAGTAGAAAGTTTGATTTTAAAGGTTGCATGTAAAGGTTTTAGTGAAACTCAAAATACAACCTTGATTCTTGTGAGTTTAGGGTTATTTTTGAGAGGACTACAAGGAATGGATAAGTGCCAAGTCTTGAGAAGGAAACTCTTGATGATTAAATGGCCCTTCCCATCCATTTCATTCGGCCATGACCATATGGGAGCCGAATGAATGGTCCTTGAGATCATACTTGTTGTTTTGCTCAAAATTTGCATGTTTATGTGATAATGACTTGAATTTTGTGGTGAAAATTTGATAAAACTCCTTGCATGCTAAGTGATCATCTAGGTATAGCTCATGCTAGGCTTGCATGTCAATTTTATGGTAGAATATATGTAGAAAATGTGTTGTTTTGGTTTGCAAAACCCGAGGACATGCATGCATGTGGATTTCTCTTAGAATGTTGTAAGATTTTGATCATTTGGAAAGATTTTGTTAGTGAGCCTTAATTTCAGTAGGAATAATGTGTTAATATTGATTTATGCTTCTCGTTGCATGGTAATAATTCGTGGTTATCTTTTATAAAATGCATATGTTGTGGTTTCAAAAACTTAATGATCGGTGAGTTGAGAAATGTGATCTCTTTTGTTTTGCCATAATTGTACCTTAGGTAAGGATGATCTTACCCAAGGTTATTTTGAGAATAAGGAAGTTAGTTCAGTAGATTACCATGTATAAGTCTTGGTTTAAGTATTGGGATGTTGGTAGTTGAGTTTGTCAAAGTCAAAACCTTGGAGTAATGAGAGTTATAGTTTCTGCAGAAAATCAATTTAGTACCCTGAGGTTTAGAGTGAGTTTTGACCATGTCATTGATGTGCACTTTGAGGCCCAAGCCACCAGAAGTTAGTATTGGGAGTATATAAAAGGTTTTAGCAGTTGGTTGGAGGTTTGCATGTCATTCTGAAACTATAGTTGTCATTCTGAAATTTGCACCAGTGAGCGCTTTCACTTATCACATAGTTTTAGAACACTTAGAAGTGAGTATTAGGTCGACCACCATAGTTGTAAGATGGTATAAGGTCAGTAGAGCTAAAGGAACAAGTGAGGGTCAATAGGTTTTGGATAATTTAGGAAAGGCACATCGAGTTAGGAAGCCAAAATTAGAAGACCTTGTCTAGTTTAGCGACCAAGTGACTTAAGATGTGAGTCGAGATCATCCAAGCCTAGTGTTACATTATGGTATATATGGTGTTATTTGGTGTTAATATATGATATGTGAATATGTGGCTATGTGTGTACTTTTGTAATTTAAAAGTGAATATAAAATTATGTGTGTATAGGCCTAAGTACCATCCGTGTTTAATTTCAAGTTGTAAATAGGTTAAGATGGTAAGAATATATTATAATGAGGATTATTATTATTATGTAGGATCTCGAGACGAGGGAAAACTTGCCATAAAGGTTGAGTGAAGCTCCAGTTGCTCCTACCAGTCAGACCAGACCAGTCTTTCTCAAGGCAAGTGATTCAACTTGACCTTCGTATTTACTATAAGCAGTTCATATATACATTGATGCAATTATCCTGAGTCATTTGATATGTTTTAAATTAAGCGTATCTTTCGTTTATCTTTGAATTATATAGAAATGCCATGAACCCTCGAGTATGTATTACAAGTAGTTCAAAAGCCTTTTCATGATAGTTAAATGCCATGATAAAATGAAGAGTTGATATATTACTTAATTGATCCTCTTGATTAAGATGCTGATGATTCCTAAGTATTGATATCTCATCCTGATACTTGAATCCCTATAGAACCTTACCTTGAACCCTGAAAGTCAGAAACTTATCAAAGTGATCCCTCATTGATTGATACCCCTCTTTCTTATTCTAAAGCTTGACAACTCTGATATATCCTGAGCTAAAGAATCATTTCTTCATACCTTAACACCCATAGTGTTCATGAAGCTTATCTTCTTGATGATCCAACACCTGTACCTTGACGAGAAGCCATTGTTTAAGCCCAGTTTGGCATTACCCCTTTATATTATCCATTAGTCTCACTAAATTTTCCTGTCCAAGTTCTGACATATGAAAACCTTTTGGTTACCCTAATAGAGTAAAATTTTGTAAATCATGACCCTGAGATTTAGTACCATATTTCCCGTGTTTCGAGTTGATCTATAATCCCTTAATAAAAATCTTTACTGTTAAAAGAGATTTTGTTATAATTCAGCATCAGTTTTTGAAATAAATAAAATATGGTTTTCAGTCCCAAAGGGGGATAAATGTTTTCCTTGAATAGTGGATCTGGACTGAGACGCGAGTCCTTTCCACACTTATATTAGGCTTAAAAGTTGCCTAGGGATTCCCGTTAATGTTTTAGAACCCAGCGAGGTTCGGGATTACTTCGCGGCTGATCACCGGCTGTAATCCGTAGCATCATAAAATGATTTTGATTAAGACATGATTTTAAAATTGTTTTGATACAAGCAAAATGATGCCATCTCACATAGTTTTATCTCTCGTTATCATTGGTTATGTCTTTCCATTGTCATTCTTTAATGTATATCTCGATTTATGTTTTGTATCGTACTGTTAGCACTTGTTGAGCATTTAGCTCACTCCTTGCTTTACCCTGATATTACAGCTAGCAGCTATGGTTAGATTCAAGCAAACTGCCCGTAAGACCAGTGATGCTGATGCTTATGTTCGAGCTCAGGTAGAATAAGTAATAATAGTTTGTGTGAGGACTCGGTACTTTTAATCAGATGTAATAGTTGGTAGTGGTGGGCTGTTCCAAACCCTAAACTGTAAGATCTTGGAGTTGGTTGTGTATTCTTCTTTTAAAATGTTGTAATAGTTATATTTAATTTGCTGTTTAAGTTGGGGGTATGACATGTACAGTCACTCTTAGGATTGAGGGAAGGGAGTGAACAGAGTGAGAGGCTGAGTTGCTCTCAGGCAAAAGGAGAGGAATGAGTGAAAATTTGCAAGCTATTTCTTCCAGCTTGGAAAAAGTGAGTGAGTGGAGTCCCACCTTAGTAGGTTAAGGTGAGGGTGAGGGTGTGAGGGTGGGAAGCCAAGGGGAGCCCTTGATGCAAGAAAAGAGAGATTATGAGAGAAAAGCAGGTATAGAAGAATGGGAAGAGCCCATTGTAAGTGAGTTAATGGAAGTCAATGAGGCTGAAAAGAAACAGTTATTTCAGCAAGAGTATCAAGTTGTCTTAGAGTCTGTTTCTTATGAATTTAAGGCATTTACTCACACTATTTCATCTTATCAATTTTTGGTTGAACAGGACAATGTGGCTGCTGAAAGAATGCTCAACTTGGTGCACACTACTGCTTCTACGCAAAGGGCCAAGGATGTCATCACAGCCATGTGTTAGGGCGAAAACATGCACTAATATTCATGCAAGTATACGCGTTCGCAAGTAATATAGAATACTTTCTAGTTCGTTCCCTCAGAGACTCAGACTAAGTTATTGTCTAATTAAACTCACTCACCAATGTATGATTACTTCTCAATGTTAAGATAACACTTAAAATTGTTGATTCAATATTAACTATAATTAACTACTTAATTAACCACTTAACTAACACTTCAATTTATCAATAATAAAACACTCATGAGATCACAACTTCATTATTACTTCCTTCTATAGCCATTGTTATTACCTTTAGCATGTGACAGTGATGATATTAACCGAATAACACGAAACTGATAAAAGCCAACTTTCATTGTACTAATACCATTCTACCAAGCATCCACAATTAAGATAGAAGTTGAATAGTCATCAATTATGTTGAGTTTCTATATGTCTACAGAAATTGACAACACAACGATTTAAGCACAAGTTATTCCTTTTGATTACATAGGGCAAATAAAACTGTTAGAGTTACCCACTAATCATGCACAACGTACATGAACCTATGCTAGCATGGCAAGTTCTAAATCTCAAGATCCACCGTCGCTTCACAAGAGATTAACACCCTATCTTATATGTTCACGACGCACATAAGACGAATACGCACAACCAATACTAGATATCATGCAATCATCACACACTAAAGTTTAAAACAATTAACTAAAGAATTCCATAATAAATCCGTTGCAACCCCATGATCACGATTAGCCCATAATAGAACTTATCGCCATCATGGGTTCATATGAAATCATGATAAACAAACACAAGAAAATAATAACTAAACTAATTATATTAAAACAGAGTATGTCACAAGAGTAAATAAGTCAAAGCAAGAAAACTAGCATCCAACGTTACAACGAAACAAGAATCACAAGAATATATGCTTCCTCTTCGTTGCGGTGTGCTAAATCGGTCTTCTTCCTTATCTCCTTCGCTTCTTGCGCCAAACACAATCTAAAACATAATCTCCTTCCTTTCTTCTATGAAAACGTCTCAAATCTACTTATATAATAGTCCCATAAAACTCAGATTACATAGAAGTTGGAAGCCAAACAGAAGTAGAAGTCTAAAATAATTCAGCTTTTCCCCGACCCTGCGCGGCCGCTCAGCATTTCTGCGCGGGCGCGCAAGGCTGCTGCGCGGCCGCTCAGCATTGCTGCGCGGGCGCGCAGGACCCTACTGGAAAAAATCCAGGTTTGCTCCGTTTCTTCGCCGTAATCTGCCCGTTCTTTTCCTCTCGCGATGGTGAACACATGCCAAGGCTTATTCTTGATAATTCCTCCTCCGAAATGCAACTAATACCCTGAAATGAATAAACACTAGAAAAACGCATCAAATACACAAAATACTTGATTTCAAGACACCAATTTAAGCCATTTTAAGACGTTCTAAGTGGTATAAAATGCCACTTATCACACCCCCAAACTTAAATCGATGCTTGTCCTCAAGCGTCACAGACTCAAAATAAATAAAAATATGCATGAATGCAATCTATATGAAAATGCAACGATCCCCCTTACTACAATTAACCAACCAACTTGTCACGTCTCAACGAATGCAGTTAGACAACTAAAGATCAATAAACTCATGCAAACGGACATACAGCCAGAAACGTGGTGTGTGCAAATGCTTAACAGATATGCTTCGGAACTAGACCAATTACTATGACTAGACTATCCTCAAGGCAATCCTACGATTATACAAAGAATAAAAATTCTAGGCACAAAGTGATATACAACACTACAAGAACTCTGGAGCTTACTACGGAATCGTGCTTTTTATTTACAACTCAAATGCTTATTTGACCGTGCAATGAGTGAGGTCCACAAAAGACTTATACAATGGTATCCATGTAACGAGCGTTAGGTTAGCGGATCCCAAACTCTAAAAGCCTTAGGTCACTAGGCACAAAGTCCCCTAAGAACTTAATAACTCGAATACCAAAGAGCCCACTCTTGATCAATTATGCAAAATTTTTTTTTTTTTTTTCTGAGCAAGTGCGTTTCGCTCCATCTTGCTCAACCCTAGACTACTCGCATAACATGCGAGCCGGCTACTAGCCATTTGACGCCTAGCCACAACTAGCAACAAATTCCATTTTTACTCCATTTTTTTTCTTTTTCATGCCTTTACCACTAAGAACCTATTATCAAATTCTAAGCATAATAAATAGATTATCCTTGAAAATAATCAGATCATAACAACAATCTAGCCCTTAAGCATTCTCTAAGACTTAGTGAAAATACAAGTGCTTCTAGCATGCATATCAACCTACACAACTTAATATCACTTTAATGCTATCACTACACTCGCATCAATATCACAATTCAGTCGATAAATCATTGCAAAAGGGATCATGGTATATGCATGAACTATATGACATGACAAACAAATAAAGCTATATAAAAAAACTATATGGCAAAAATTATGCAACTATATGAACTAACTATCATGAATATGCAGCTATATGACACACACAAAATATTCCTTAACTACCACCCCCAAACTTAAAATCTTCACTGTCCCCAGTGAAGGTAGTAGAAAGGAACACAGGGTATACCTACTCGGAGTCATCATCATCATCACCCTCAGTGGGTGGAGTATCAGGCGGCGGGTATGCAGAGTCCTCACCAAAAACTGGCCACTGGATATCAGCTCCAAGGCCTCGAAAAGCAGTCCCTAACGCAAGAGTGAGCTCCTGAGCAAACCTGCTCTGCGTCTCATACATGGCATCCATCCGCCGTGAAAGCCTCCTATACTGGGCATCACCCATCCCAGCACCCTCCTGAGCTCTCGAAGAACCAGCCTCACCACGCCCTGGCCTAGCCATAGTAGCACCTCGTGCTGGACGTCCTCCTGGAAGACGATAACCCAGCCCATGCTCCTCAGGCTCACCACCGGTCCACTCCTGCATCCCATTCAGAGTGCCAGAATCTATCGGAGCTGCTGGCAACTGCAACTGCTCATGAGCCGGCCAGTTCACTCCTACTGCTCGGCATAGCTTTGTAACCGTGGATGCATGAGGGATGTTCATATGCTTTGCTCCCCTCAAAAACTTCAGAATTCCTTGGTAGATAAACTCACCAAGGTCCACATAGTATTCCTCATTCAGAATTCCCCACAACAACTGTGCTCTCTCAACTGTGACCTCGTGTGCATGTGAAGAAGGCAAAATATTAGAACATATAAATGCATTCCATGCACGGGCATACCTGTTCATGGCGATCGCCGGAAAGTGACGATACTCATTATTGGCTGGACTGCGGTTCCAAACTGTGCCCGGTCGACAGAGAGTCGCACAAATCAAATCCAAGTCAAAATCCTCAGCAGTCTTTTCATTCCAGTTCTCCTCCTCGGGCTTCCTCTCTCGCTGTCCAATCACACGGCGAATCGCCGCAGGATGATAATCAACCGTCAGCCCACGAACTACAGAAAACCCATTCTTTTCAGCCTTCGCGTTCGCGTAGAACTCGCGAACCACACTCATCGGTACTGCTTCGGGTGACTCACAAAAAGCTATCCACCCCTTCTCTGCAATCATGGGCAACAACTCACCATCCCTCCCTGATGGTAAAAACCCCCTCTCCTTCAGAATCAGCTTCCCCAACAGCCTAGTGTACTCCTCCTCCGCAGCTCTGTCAGTTAACCGAGGCCTTGCAGCAGTACCCCTTGATGAATCAGCAGTAGGAACTGTGCTGCTGCTGTCAATAGTGCGTGCTCTCTTGGGTGCCATTGATTTGTGAATAAAAGTGTGTACGAACTGATTTTTGATGTTTATGAGAGGGTTTAAGTGTAGGAAGTGTGTGGGAGATATGTAGGATAGGTGTATGTATATATAGGGTGTGGAGTAGGTTAAATTAGATTAGGAGTGGGGTTGAGGGATAAAATCATGGGGTAATGGGAAAAGAATTCGTGGGTTTATGGGCTGTGATGGGTTTTTGTGTTTTTGTTTTTTTTTTTTTTTTCTGAACTGCAAAAAAAATTTTCTGGAACTCGACCCCTGCGCGGCCGCTCAGCATTTCTGCGCGGGCGCGCAGCAAGCTGCGCGGCCGCTCAACATAGCTGTGCGGGCGCGCAGAGGGTCTCTGGAAAAAAAATTTTGCAGCCCCTGTTTTCTGATTTTTTTGTGTTTTTGGATAGGTTATTAACTTCTAAGGGTTCCTGTAACAACAATTCATGGGTTGCCTCCCACGCAGCGCTTCTTTTTCGTCATTAGCTTGACGTTTCGTACCTTTCTCAAGTAGTCAATAAAATGGCACTAACCACCTCTCGGTTTGCCATGTCCCCATAGTAGTGCTTCAACCGCTGACCGTTAACCTTGAATGCTTGGTCCGAATCATTCTCAAAAATTTCCACCGCTCCATGTGGAAACACAGTTTTGACAATAAAAGGTCCAGACCAACTTGATTTCAACTTCCCAGGAAAAAGTCAGAGCCGAGAGTTGAATAAAAGAACTTGTTGCCCCGGCACAAATAACTTAGGATGTAGCTTCCTATCGTGCCACCTCTTCACCTTTTCCTTATACATTTTGTTATTCTCGTACGCTTACAGTCGAAATTCATCAAGTTTATTAAGCTGAAGCATTCTTTTCTTACCAGCTGCATCTAAATCCAGGTTCAATTTCTTTAATGCACAATAGGCCTTATGCTCAAGCTCCACCGGTAGATGACATCCCTTACCGTACACCAACTGAAACGGTGACATCCCAAGTGGAGTTTTGTATGCTGTTCTGTAAGCCCAAACAGCTTCATCGAGCTTTAAAGACCAATCCTTCCTTGACGGACAAACAACCTTCTCTAGAATGCGCTTTATCTCTCTGTTAGACACTTCCGCTTGACCATTTGTTTGCAGATGATAGGCAGTAGCTACTCGATGATTCACATTATAACGCTGCATCATAGAAGTGAACTTACGGTTGCAAAAATGCGATCCTTCATCACTTATGATTACCCGAGGCATTCTAAACCTTGTGAAAATTTGCTTATGAAGAAAATTTAGCACTGCCTTTGCATCATTTGTCGGTAAAGCTTTAACTTCGACCCATTTTGAGACATAATCGACTGCCAGCAAGATGTACTGATTATTACAAGACGAGATGAAAGGCCCCATGAAATCGATTCCCCATACATCAAAGACCTCGACTTCAAGCATCACATTTAATGGCATCTCATCCTTCCTTGACAAATTTCCCACTCTTTGGCAATGATCACACCTTAAAACAAACTGATGAGCATCCTTGAACAAAGTAGGCCAGAAAAAACCTGCTTGCAGAATACGAGCTGTCGTCTTCTCACCTCCATAGTGTCCACCATAAACCGTGGAATGGCAGTCTCGTAATATCCCCTCCGTCTCACAGAACGGGATACATCTCCTGATGATCTGGTCAGCTCCCTGTCTAAACAAATATGGTTCATCCCACATATACCACTTCACCTCATGCAGAAACTTCTTCTTTTGAGCAGATGTCAAATTAAGCGGCATTATATTGCTGACAAGATAGTTTACAATATCTGCAAACCATGGTTCTTCCTCCTGAATTGCAAACAACTGCTCATCCGGAAAAGATTCATTGATTAACGTCCTATCTTGTGAAGTAGAATCGGGATTCTCCAACCTAGAGAGATGGTCAGCTACTCGATTCTCAGTACCTTTTCTATCTTTGATCTCTAACTCAAATTCTTGAAGTAAAAGCACCCAACGAATGAGTCTCGGCTTCGAATCCTTCTTAGAAACCAGATAGCGAATAGCTGCATGATCAGTGAATATTGTTACTTTCGTACCAAGCAGATAAGATCGAAATTTCTCAAAGCCAAAGACTATAGCCAAAAGCTCCTTCTCAGTAGTGGTGTAGTTCAATTGGGCCCCATTTAAAGTCTTACTTGCATAGTAGACCACATGGAAGAGATTTTTCTTGCGCTGTCCCAGAACTGCACCTACCGCATAGTCACTCGCATAACACATCATCTCAAACGGTTCTGTCCAATCTGGTGCTGTAATAACTGGTGCCGTGATCAAACTCTCCTTGAGAGTCTCGAATGCTGCCAAACATTCATCATCAAATTTGAAAGGCACGTCTTTCTCAAGTAAATTGCACAACGGCTTAGATATCTTTGAAAAGTCCTTGATGAATCGCCGATAAAAACCCGCATGACCAAGAAAACTACGGATTCCTTTCACAGAATTGGGTGGGGGAAGATTTTCAATGACTCCCACATTGGCCTTGTCCACCTCCAGACCTTTGCTAGAGACCTTATGCCCAAGGATAATGCCTTCACGCACCATAAAATGACATTTCTCCCAATTAAGCACCAAATTAGTTTCCACGCATCTTTTGAGTACGGCGCATAGATTATTCAAACATTCATCATATGAGTGTCCAGAGACGGAGAAGTCATCCATGAACACTTCGACGTTATTTCCAATCATGTCAGAGAATATAGCCATCATACATCTCTGAAAGGTGGTCGGGGCGCCACATAACCCAAACGAAACTCTACGAAAAGCAAATGTGCCAAATGGACAAGTGAAGGTAGTCTTTTCCTGATCCTCTCGTGCAATACAAATCTGATTATACCCGGAATAACCATCCAGAAGACGAAAATACTCATGTCCCGCCAATCTGTCAAGCAATTGATCAATGAATGGGAGAGGGAAGTGATCCTTCCTTGTGGCTTTGTTCAATTTTCTATAATCCATGCATACTCTCCATCCTGTAACTGTTCGAGTAGGGATGAGCTCATTTTTTTCATTTGCGACCACAGTGATACCTTCTTTCTTAGGTACACATTGCATGGGGCTCACCCACGAGCTGTCAGAAATAGGATAAATGATGCCTGCATCTAGCCATTTCAGAATTTCTTTCTTCACCACCTCCTTCATGATCGGGTTCAGTCTTCGCTGCTGTTCCACAGTTGGCTTACTACCTTCCTCTAGCAGAATTTTATGCATACAATATGAAGGACTTATCCCCTTGATGTCTGCTATGGTCCATCCTATAGCCGATTTGAATTCTCTCAAAATCCTTAAGAGCTTGTCTTCCTCACTACCTGAAAGGTCAGCTGAAATAATAACAGGTAACGTAGATGAATCACCTAAAAAGGCATACCTCAAGTGTTCAGGTAATGGTTTGAGCTCCAAGGTAGGTGCTTCCTCTATTGATGGTTTGAGCTTCCCTTCAGCATTCTTAAGGTCAGAAGTACCAAGAGATTCAAATGGTATATCGAGCTTTCGCTTCCATGGAGAAGCGTTCAGATATTGTAATTGCTCGTAGCTATCTTCATCATCGCTGTCAAAATCCCCCACTAAGGCCTTTTCCAATGCATCAGACATTAGCATGTGCTCGAGTTCCGAAGTAACTGCGGAATCAATCACATCCACTTTTAAGCACTCCTCATCTTCTGTATGGAATTTCATTGCCTTGAATACGTTGAAGGTCACATCCTGATCTTGGACCCACATAGTAAGTTCCCCTTTTTGCACATCTATCAAAGTACGGCCAGTAGCCAAGAAAGGCCTCCCCAAGATTATGGGAATCTTCTTATCTTCCTCAAAATCCAGAATAACAAAATCTGCAGGAAAGAAGAGCTTATCCACCTTGACGAGCACATCCTCAACTATGCCCCTTGGGTAAGTAATGGAACGGTCAGCCAATTGTAGCGACATGTATGTGGGTTTTGGATCAGGCAAATCCAGCTTTTTAAAGATCGACAACGGCATCAGATTAATGCTTGCTCCCAAATCACAAAGGCACTTGTCAAAAGTTAGATTGCCAATGGTGCAAGGAATGGTGAAGCTTCCTGGATCTTTTAGTTTTGGTGGTAACTTTTGCTGCAGAACAGCGCTGCATTCTTCCGTGAGAGCAACGGTTTCAAGGTCATCCAGTTTCACCTTCCTTGAAAGAATAGTCTTCATAAACTTCGCATAACTAGGCATTTGTTCCAGAGCCTCAGCGAAAGGTATATTGATGTGAAGTTTCTTGAACACCTCCAGAAACTTCCCAAACTATCTATCCAGCTTTTGTTGCTGCAATCTCTTAGGAAAATGTGGTGGAGGATAGAGTTGTTTCTCCCCTGTATTAGCCTCAGGCAGAGTGTGTTCAACAGTAGTCTTCCTTGGTTCCGCCGCTTTCTCCTTTTGCTTAGATTCTTCATCTCTAACTTCAGCTTCGACTTCTTTTGCCTTTTCAGCATCAGCTACTTTTCCAGACCTTAAGGTGATAGCCTTGACTTGCTCTTTAGCTTCCTTCCTGCCTGGTACTTCCGTGTCACTGGGAAGAGTGCCAGGTTGACGATTGAGCACTGCATTGGCTAATTGACCGATTTGATTTTCCAAGGTCTTGATAGAAACCGCCTGACTCTTGCATAACAGTTTAAGTTCCTCAAAATCAGCACTAGTAGGTGCAGCTGCACTTCCATGTTGAGGATACGATTGCCTTGTAGCATACTGTTGTGGTTGCTGGAATCCAGGTGGGTTAAACTGTTTACTTACTCCTTGCTGATATGTTGGCTGAATAGCATTCTGATTATTCCCCCAGCTGAAATTTGGATGATTTCTGTTGTTAGGATGATAGGTCGCTGGCACAGGCTGCTGTTGTCGCTGATAATTATTCACATACTGAACAGATTCGTTGACAAGAGAACACTGATCCGTAGCATGAGAACCTGCACAAAGCTCATAAACCATAGTTATTTGATTAACTCCATACGTAGCCAAAGAATCAACCTTCATTGATAGCGCTTGGAGCTGGGCTGCAATAGCGGTGGCTGCATCAACTTCCAGAATACCTGCTACCTTACCTGATGTCATCCTCTGAGTTGGGTTTTGATGCTCATTTGCAGCCATTGTCTCTATAAGATTATACGCCTCAGTATAGCTTTTAGCCCATAAGGCTCCTCCAGCTGCTGCATCGAGCATGGGTCGAGATTGGGCCCCCAAACCATTATAAAAACCAGTGATTACCATCCAATCCGGCATTCCATGATGTGGACATTTTCTCAACATTTCCTTGTAGCGTTCCCAAACCTCGCACATAGATTCTGTAGGTTGCTGCGCAAACTGAGTAAGAGCACTCCTCATAGCAGCAGTCTTTGCCATTGGATAAAACTTCACCAGAAACTTTTGCGCAAGATCTTGCCACGTAGTGATGGACCCAGCTGGTTCAGAATGTAACCAGTCTTTAGCCTTATCCCTCAGTGAGAATGGGAAAAGCCTCAACTTGATAGCCCCATCAATCACGCCATTATACTTAAAAGTGCTGCAGATCTCGACAAAATTTCTTATGTGCATGTTGGGGTCTTCAGTTGCCGCTCCTCCAAAAGAAACAGAATTCTGCACCATCTGAATAGTGCCCGGCTTGATTTCAAAGGTGTTAGCTTGAATAGCCGGATGAAGGATGCTTGACTGAATGTCATCAATTTTAGGCCGAGAAAAATCCATAAGAGCTGGATCAGCTTGAACAATACGATCTCCCATGTTTACTGGTTCTTTCTGCTCAGTTCCTGAATCCGAATCCTCAAAATCTAACTTCTCCGGAATATCAAGAACTTCGTCTGTCTCCTCAGCTGTATCTAAAGTCCTCTTGCGAGCACGAGAACGAGTTTGCATAAACGCTTGCTAAAGTACCTGAAACACAACCGAAAAGAGTAAGTAACTACTACGTCCTAATCACTGAGTCCTAATGACCAATGATGGTAAGTACATAAACTAAACAAATACGCCGAGTCCCCGGCAGCGGCGCCAAAAACTTGTTAGGGCGAAAACATGCACTAATATTCACGCAAGTATACGCGTTCGCAAGTAATATAGAATACTTTCTAGTTCGTTCCCTCAGAGACTCAGACTAAGTTATTGTCTAATTAAACTCACTCACCAATGTATGATTACTTCTCAATGTTAAGATAACACTTAAAATTGTTGATTCAATATTAACTATAATTAACTACTTAATTAACCACTTAACTAACACTTCAATTTATCAATAATAAAACACTCATGAGATCACAACTTCATTATTACTTCCTTCTATAGCCATTGTTATTACCTTTAGCATGTGACAGTGATGATATTAACCGAATAACACGAAACTGATAAAAGCCAACTTTCATTGTACTAATACCATTCTACCAAGCATCCACAATTAAGATAGAAGTTGAATAGTCATCAATTATGTTGAGTTCCTATATGTCTACAGAAATTGACAACACAACGATTTAAGCACAAGTTATTCCTTTTGATTACATAGGGCAAATAAAACTGTTAGAGTTACCCACTAATCATGCACAACGTACATGAACCTATGCTAGCATGGCAAGTTCTAAATCTCAAGATCCACCATCGCTTCACAAGAGAGTAACACCCTATCTTATATGTTCGCGACGCACATAAGACGAATACGCACAACCAATACTAGATATCATGCAATCATCACACACTAAAGTTTAAAACAATTAACTAAAGAATTCCATAATAAATCCGTTGCAACCCCATGATCACGATTAGCCCATAATAGAACTTATCGCCATCATGGGTTCATATGAAATCATGATAAACAAACACAAGAAAATAATAACTAAACTAATTATATTAAAACAGAGTACGTCACAAGAGTAAATAAGTCAAAGCAAGAAAACTAGCATCCAACGTTACAACGAAACAAGAATCACAAGAATATATGCTTCCTCTTCGTTGCGGTGTGCTAAATCGGTCTTCTTCCTTATCTCCTTCGCTTCTTGCGCCAAACACAATCTAAAACATAATCTCCTTCCTTTCTTCTATGAAAACGTCTCAAATCTACTTATATAATAGTCCCATAAAACTCAGATTACATAGAAGTTGGAAGCCAAACAGAAGTAGAAGTCTAAAATAATTCAGCTTTTCCCCGACCCTGCGCGGCCGCTCAGCATTTCTGCGCGGGCGCGCAAGGCTGCTGCGCGGCCGCTCAGCATTGCTGCGCGGGCGCGCAGGACCCTACTGGAAAAAATCCAGGTTTGCTCCGTTTCTTCACCGTAATCTGCCCGTTCTTTTCCTCTCGCGATGGTGAACACATGCCAAGGCTTATTCTTGATGATTCCTCCTCCGAAATGCAACTAATACCCTGAAATGCATAAACACTAGAAAAACGCATCAAATACACAAAATACTTGATTTCAAGACACCAATTTAAGCCATTTTAAGACGTTCTAAGTGGTATAAAATGCCACTTATCACCATGCCACCCACAGCTGGTGATGATGTTAATTATCAAACTGGTGGTTCTGAGGATATATTTGGGGATGAAGATGATAATGAAGGAAAGTTCATGGACATAGGGGAGAAGCAGGCCCTAGCTCAAGATCAAACATTCCATCTTGGGTGTTTTCCAAAGCATGTGATGAGCACCATTTCTAATACACTATTTCTCACATCATTCAGCAAACTTATACATCCCTTTAAACTACTACAAATTCCAACACCAAGAGACTTCTACAAGCACATCTGAACTCTCTCCTACTACATCAAATTCAATCTCTCAAACAAAATCTAGATGTCACTGAACTGAAGACAAAAATTGATCAAGTCAAGAAGGATGTTATTGAGAGATTGGAGGCTAAGTTTCCTAACACAACCATGCTAGACATCAACTGACAACTTAGGAAAAATTCTGATCTATCCAGCAAGGTGGATTCCTTAGACATAAGGCTCAAAGCCCTGGAAACATCAATTACTGAAATCCATCTACATCAAGCCCAACAAACTCTGCTACTTCAGAAACTGGTGGCTGCACAAACTTCCACCTCCACTTAACTTGATGTTAACCAAAAGGGGGAGAAATACTCAATTATTTCAGTTAGCCAGGGGGGTCAACAAGTGAGGGGGAGAAAGTGCTAAACATACAAGTTAGTAAGGTGACTATTCCAGGGATTGCTTTCACTAAGCCACCAGCCCTGGACAACATTGATTTGATCAACATAGCTGCTGCTTAGTTGAAGTCCAATGAAAAATTTAAACAACTCGATGTAGTAGAAGTTGAGCAAGAGCTAGATGCCAAATGGAGATAGCTTGATGAAAATATCAAGAAGAAATTTGGTCCAATTGAGAAGCAAGACAAGGTCTTTTCTCACTTCTTCCAATTGAGACAAATTTCAACTAATGAAATGAGCCTAGGGAATATGGAAAGGGGTCAACCCTCATTAATCAAGTCTCCAAAGGCCAGTGTGATCTTTCAACCAAAAAGGAATTATCCAAAGAATTCAGACAAAAATCCACTGGACCTATCTTATGAAACCCCTAGGCCAGATGAAAAGAAGCTGCGATAATTTAAATAAACTAAGAAAAAACACAACAAAAATAGCATTGAAATCGATTTTTATTGACCAATCAGAACTACCTCCCAGGATCTATAATTGCCTTAAAAGGTCCAATATATATACATTATTGGACCTTTTGAATAACAGTCAAGAAGACCTTATGAAAATTGAACATTTTCGCATAAACGATGTAAAACAGATATTGGGTATTCTAGAAAAGCATTTCTCAATTGATTTTCCGAAAAAGTAAAAAAAAGGGTTTTGAATCTTTAGCATGCAAGGTCTATTGCCTTATCTAAAGATCCCAGAGACACAGTGTCAAAGAAATGAATTGTTAAGTTCTACATGAATGGTAAACTAATCTATGTAGTGGCTGGACATCCATAGTTTGCAGAGGCTAAGAAAGAAGAAAAGGTGAGGCTTAAACAACAACAAAAGCAATCACCTTTAGAAGCCAAGAACTAGCTAAAAATCCTGCAACCACAGAAGTTACATTGCCTGTTGTGACAACTGAAAATCTGGATGAAGGAAAGAAGTAAGAACCAAAGAAGATAAAGAGGAAGTTTAGATACAAAATCCATGCAAAGAGGAAGATAGATTTTAATGAAGATAAGGAAGACTACATGCCAACCCAATCTACAACTCAAGTTAATCAGTCATACCCACTGTGAAGGAGGTTGAATTCAAGGTTGATCCTAATATCACCTTTCATGGTGAACCTGTTGTTCCTAAGGATGAACCTATAGATTGGGACAGCTTGCCTCTTCCTGATCTAAATCTTCCAATCTTTTCCAAACAAAGGAAGACAAAGAAGAGAGTAGTCAAAATAGTCAAGCCTGCCAAGCTTCAATCCAAGCAAGTGGCCAAACCCAATCCTAATGTCAACAAGGGAGATCTACTCTACATATGTGACATCAAAGAATTTTTAGGCATAAACCTCTATCTGGATGAGCTAGAAGAAGTCAGATCTACTGATGCCTACAAGCACCTTCCAGAGAGACTAGTCTTCAGGTACAAGTGTCACACCCCCAACTTAAATAGAGAAATAAATATAGTTATTACATCATTTTAATGAAGGATACACAACCAATCCAAGATCTTACAGTTTAGGGTTTGGAACAGCCCATCACTACCAGCTATTACATTTGATTACAAATACCGAATCCTCACAGCTATTATTACTTATTCTACCTGAGCTCGAACATAAGCATCAGCATCACAGGTCTTACGGGCAGTCTGCTTGAATATAACCATAGCTGCTAGCTGTAATATCAGGGTAAAGCAAGAAGTGAGCCAAAAGCTCAACAAGTGCTAACAGTACAACGCAAAACATAAATCGAGATATACCTTTAGGAATGACAATGGAAAGACATAATCAATGATAACGAGAGATAAAACTTATGTGAGTTGGCATCATTTTGCTTGCATCAAAACAAATTTTAAAATCATTCTTAGTCAAAATCATTTTATGACGCTACGGATTACAGCCGGTGATCAGCCGCGAAGTAATCCCGAACCTCGTTGGGTTCTAAAACATTATTGGGAATCCCTAGGCAACTTTTAAGCCTAATATAAGTGTGGAAAGGACTCGCGTCTCAGTCCAGATCCACCATTCAAGAAAACATTTATCCCCCTTTGGGACTGAAAATCCATATTTTATTTATTTCAAAAGCTGATGCCGAATTGTAACAAAATCTCTTTTAACAGTAAATATTTTTATTAAGGAATTATAGATCAACTCGAAACACGGGAAACAAGGTACTGAATATCAGAGCCATGATTCACAAAACTATTCTATATTCAAGTAATTGAATGGTTTTCATATATCAAAGATTGGACAAGAGGATTTAGTGAGGCTAATGGATAATATGAAGGGTAATGCCAATTTGGGCTCAAAGTAATGGTTTCTCATCAAGGTTCAAGTGCTGGATCATTAAGAATGTAAGCTTCATGAATATTAAGGGTGTTAAGGTATGAAGAATGATTTTTTTTTTTTTTTAGCTCAGGGTATATCAGAATTTTCAAGCTTTAGGATAAGAAAGAGGGTATCAATTAATGAGGAATCAAGCTGGGAAGTATCTGACTATCAGAATTCAAAGTAAGGTTCTATAGGGGTTCAAGTATCAGGATGAGATATCAATGCATAGGAAACATCAACATGTTAATCAAGAGGATCAATCAAGAAATATATCAACTCTTCATTTTTATCATGGCATTAAACTATCATGAAAGACTTTTGAACTACTTGCAATACGTACTCGAGGGTTCATGGCATCTCTATGTAACTCAAAGATGAACAAAAGATACGCTTGATTTAAATATATCAAAATGACTCAGGATAATTGCATCGATATATATATATATGAACTGTTTACAGTGAATACGAAGGTCAAGTTGAATCACTTGCCTTGAGATAGACTGGTCTGGTCTGACTGGTAGGAGCAACAACTGGAGCTTCACTCGACTTTTATGGCAAGTTTTCCCTCATCTCGAGATCCTACATAAATAATAATAATCCTCATTATAATATATTCTTACCATCTTAACCTATTTACAACCCGAAATTAAACATGGATGGCACTTAGGCCTATACGCACTTAATTCATATCCACCATTATATTTTCAAATGTACACACGTAGCCACATAATCACATATCGTATATTAATACCAAATAACATCATATACACCATAATGCCACACTAGGCTTGGATGATCTCGACTCACCACTTAAGTCACTTGGTCACTGACTAAACAAAGTCTTCAAATTTGGGCTTCCTAACTCAATGTGCCTTTCCTAAATTATCCAAAACCTATTGACCCTCACTTGTGCCTTTTGCTCTACTGACCTTATACTATCTTACAACTATGGTGGTCGACCTAATACTCACTTCTAAGTGTTCTAAAGCTATGTGATAAGTGAAAGTGCTCACTGGTGCAAATTTCAGAATGGTAACTAAGGTTTCTTGAGTGCATTAGACACTCTTAAACTACAAGTTTTTCTTCAAAATTTTTACACAAGACTCTCCTGACCTAAGGGCATCTCACAAGCTTGATGTGGCTCAAAGGCCTGGCTTGGGCCTTCTTGGGCATAAGCTAAAAGTCCAAGGTTCACAAGCTTGGGCCTCAAAGTGCACATCAATGACATGGTCAAAACTCACTCTAAACCTCAGGGTACTAAACTGATTTTTCTGCAGAAACTATAACTCTCATTTTCCAAGGCTTTGACTTGACAAACCTATCTAACAACAACTCAAAACTTAAACAAAGACTTATACATGGTATTCTACTGAACTAACTCCCTTTTTCTCAAAATAACCTTGGTGAGATCATCCTTACCTAAGGTGCAACTATGGCAAAACAAAAGAGACTACTCTTTACAAATCACAAACCTTTATGCTCTTGAAGCAACAAGATATATATTTTTTTTTATAATAGATAACCACGAATTATTACCATGCAATAAGAAGTATAAATCAATATTAATACATTATTCCTATTAAAATTAAGGCTCACTAACAACATGAATCTAAATGATCAAAACTTCCAAAAAAAATCAAAAGTGATTTACATGCATGCATGCTTTCGGATCTTTCAAGCCAAAGCAACATGATTTCCAAATAAATTTTTATCATAATTCAACATGCAAGCCTAACATGGATTACAACTAAATGATCAACTAGCATGCAAAAGGATTTTATCAAGCTTTTACTATAAAATTCACGTTATCATCACAAAATACACAAAAATGTAACAAGGCAACAAAAACACCATCCATTCGGCTCCTATCAAGTCATGGCCGAATGGATTAGGGTAAGAACAACATTTCATAAGTGTAACACTCTTATGTCTAGCCATTCTTGACCCTATGATACTATATCTCATGGTGAAAGCCTTAGATTCACAAGAATCAAGGAGGTTCACTTTGAGTTTAACAAAAACATCACCATGCAAGGTCAAAACATAGGTTTTTCACTCTAAACTTTTGAAATATATATAAGAATAACATATAGGGAGTAAAATTACTTGGATATAAGATGATTGTTTGAGTGAGAGTTGAAGAAAGAAGGGGATGGGGCTCGGTTTTGGTGGTTGCCGAGACGGGAGGGGAAAAACCGAGAGGTGAGGGAGGAGGGAGGGAGAAGAGAGTGAAGTGGTGGGGTGAAGTGAGGTGATGATCACTTCTTGGACTTGTTTTTATGCATTGATTTGACTATAATGTGAGTGGGTTTGAGATTTTACAAGAATAACCCTCCAATATAGTTAGGTAGATTTGCATGCAAGGGTAAAGGGGTAAATTGGTTAGCAAAATGTGAGTTAGTGGGGTTGAGAATGTCTTCTTTGCCCTTTGATTAAATAGAAGAGAGTTTGCATGCAAGGTTATTCATGTAATTTGATAAATATGACAACTAAAATTTATAATGATTTATTTTTATAAAATAAAATACAAGTTCAAAAATTATAAAATTTATACCATAAATTAACTTGTATTTTTAGAGACTTTATAAAATCATTTTCAAAATTTGTGAACAAAATGCCTTTTAAAAGAAGATTTTTCCAAAGCTTAGAATATTCCTTATAAATCAAAAATAAAGAAATTAAATAAACTCTTGCTTTGAAAAATCATATACTACCCAAAGCAAATTTATAATGCAGAAATTTTCACTCACACAAACGTACAATCATTGAATATATTTTCATTTGACTTAATATTATACCAAATTCACAAATAATATTACATAAAATGCCGGTCGTAACAACAAGGGTGGTAAAGAGGCTACATGGCTACTTCACAGAATTCTCAATGAAGGTTATTCCACTTTGGTGACCATCTTCTCTGCAATCAAGAAAAACTTTGGATTTAATATAGTTGCCAAGAAAATGGTACTAAACAAGATTGAGGAGATAAGGAATAGCTGGAGAGGACCAAATGCACTCCCAGGAGTATTGGCAATCTCTTTTACTGGAGATAGGGTGTATTTGAGGCCATACTGGATCATGGAGTTCAAGGATGAAAAATACATCAGAAGATTCTTCAGATTGGAAGATCAGCTAAAGATTGCAAGTAATGAAACTCTCAAGGAGATGCAAGAAAAGCTGGATCAGACAAATGAGGATGGATCAGAATTTTTCAGACAACTCCAATATCAGATTGAAGAGAATGATGTGAAGCTGGGAAAGAAATCAAGACAGTCAAGGAAATGATCTAAATTTTCTCAGTCTAAAGGAGCACCTTGAAAATGATCTATAAGACACTCTACAAATCTTTCTTTGTGAGAATTTTCAATAAACTGTAGCACTTGTAAATTTTAATCTACTTTATTTCATTATGTATTCATAGAGTGTTTTGTTATCATCAAATTTCTCTTAATTTATGGCTACAATTCCAGTAAACATAAATTGGGGGAGATTGTTAGGAATATGTTGTGTACTTGATGATAACTTGAACAAAACACTTAGTATATTTTATTTAAATGAAATTGTAGCTGTAATGGATGATCAATTCAACATCCGTTGAAAGAGTAGCTTATGTAACAATAAGATTAGTAGCACATTTCTGCATACTTAAGTAACTTAGTGAACTAGATATTGTAGAATGTTTAAGTCATGTTGACTACTAGATTGATATACAAGATAGGTTGGTTAATTGTAAATATTAGATACCTTGTAATCTTGTATAAATGAAATGGAGTCAAATGCCAAGAAGACAGTTTCAACGGATGATTCACAAAGTTTCAACGGATGATTAACATAGGTCTCGACGGATGATCAACCTAAGTTTCAACGGATGATCAATATGAGTTTCAACGGATGATTAGATTCAAAAGGACAGTTGATAGTGACTTGACAGTCACATGCGTTGGTTGTATGCAAATAAAATGTGGCAGCCTAATTCAGGTTTTAGAGAACAAATAAGCATTTCCATTTTCATGCTAAACTGAAGATATTCAAAGATGCTGGAAAGAGAAGTAAAGAAGCATGAAGTTAGACTAGAAATAATTTGTCTTATTTGTTTGTCTTCTTATTATATAACTTGGTGATATATAAACCAAGAGTAGCAAGTTGAATAGTATCCAAGTTAGAAAGCAACTTCTAGAGAAATAGATAAGGCAAAATTTGTAAAGAATTTCTCTGGATTTTGTAGATTCAACTTGTAAGCAGTTGTGTAAAATTTTGTAACACAGAGTTCTCTACTAAATATATATATCTCTGGTGGAAAAGTTCAATCCACCAGAAAGTTTTTAAGTACTTGTATTTAAATACTTTATGTTTTGATTTCTATACTTCTTTGATTCCATACCATTGCTAAATCAAACATAGCTATATATATTTATTGAATATTTGTTCTTAAAAATTGAAAAGAAGCCAGAATTACATTCAACCCCCCTTCTATAATTCTTGTTTAGATTGTTTGGGAATAACATAATATGTTGTAGTCTTAATGATAACTCATCAAAATACCTTAAGTATATTTTTTTAGTGTCACTAGAAGCCTTCATTATCGGTCCGTTGAAGGAGTAGCTTATGTTAATAAGTATGTAGTACATTATGTACACTATGATAACTGAGGGATTCGGTAGTTATTATAGTTTTTAAGTCATGTTGACTACTAGAAAGATATACAAAATAGGTGGGGTAATTATAAATATTAAATGTCTTATAATTTTGTATAAGTGAAAGAGTGTCAACTGCTAAGGAAACATCTTCAACTGCTAAACTACAAGCTTCAACGGATAAGTCTACAAGTTTCAACTGATAACTCAATATGCCTTCAACGGATAAGCTAGTCAAGAAGTCTTCAATTGATATCAGATAAAGCTTTAACGGATATTAACAAGAAAGCTTCAACGGATGACATTAATATAGTGTCAGCAGATGAAAACAATAAATCTTCAATGGATAACATTAATGAAGCTTCAACGGATGGTCAACAAGATAGCAGTTGACAGTGACTTGATAGAGACTTGACATAGATTTTTTTGAATATACATCTCTGGTGGAAAGACAAATCCACCAGAAAGTTTTTAAACTGTGTATTTATTTACTTAGTATTAGTAGAGTATTTCAAAAGCTTAATCTGCATTCTTTTTTAAAAACATGGTTGTATATTTATAAAGAGTTTTCAGAATACAAAATGTAATAACCCCAAAAATTTTGAACTTTTTGTACCCCTTATGAATAGTGATTTTGCTGACTATGCTGAATAAGAAAACTTTTCATGCCACACTTTGTAGGGGTTCTTTTATTGTTATTCTGAGATCTTATTAGTACTCTATATGGTATATAAGTGTATGTAAAGATCGTCAGAATCCAAATTTGAACACTTTGATTTTTCCCGAAAATCCACCAGATACCGAGAGAATTGAGTATAAGGTAACAGGATAAAAAGGATTTAAATTCAAGGATTATAAGAGAGGATCATAAAAGGAATATAATGTATTGAGAAAGGTTAAGGAAACCCAAATAATAAGATCCCGGGTATGATCCTTCAAATGATAAACGAGAACGAAAGTTAAGCTAACCGTATAAAGATCAGCGGTCATTAGCCAAGTAATTAAGATTTAATCAAAGAGGTTAATGATGATGATGTCATCACACCAACAAGAAGAGGACAAGTGTGGGAAGATGACATAGGAAAATGACATAAGCATGACCAAAGGGAATGAAGTGTTGGTTGATTATAAACCACACAAAATTTACCATAGTTAAAAGGTAATTAAGCAAAACAAAAGGCAAAACAACCAACAAAACAATTCATAACACAAAAACACATTTTCACTTCACCTTTTTCAAGAAGAGCTCTCGGCTTCATCTCCATTTCAAAGAAATAAAAAACTCAAATTCAAGTTCCAAGCCTTGTTAATTAGTGAGGTAATTATCTAAGGTTCCTTGTATATAGATATAGATATCCTATAAGTTTAAACTTCAAATTCCTTCAAAATCTCTTCCTATAATTCATGGAAGAAGAGAGTGAATAGTGTTTTTCAAGAACTTGAAATTTTGATCTTGTGTTTTTGTTTAGATAAAACTTTAGTAAGGATTTTCCAAGGTTGTTTCAAGCTCATTAGTTACTCCTACTCACGAGGAAGGTATAATCTCTTAACCTAGCATTGTTATTGAATGTTAAGAGCTTATTATGAGTAGTATAGTTCATGAGAGGCATGATTATTGAATATTTAGAGATTGGTTAGTTTTGTAATGTTTTTGGAGTTGTAAATCTTGATGATTAGTTAATGAACTTAAGTAAGTTCTTAGTTCATGATTGAGGAGTAGTATAAATTGGAAATATTGAGTTGTTGGGGCTGTTGTAGTAAAGAATGGATGAACTTTGGTTGTAGTGGTGATTGTGGGTTGAATTGTGAATTGATTGGAATGGTTTAAATTTGGTAATCGCATAAACATAGCTGTCGTAATGCCCGATTTACTTTAGACTGTTTTTGTTCTTAACATCAGGAGCTGAGAGCTCACGGTTAGGTTTTGACCATTTCCATGATTAGATAGTTCATTTTACGAGCTTCGTTTTGATATGTGGTTCGCTTGAATCCGATGTACGGTTTAGGAGAAACGACCATTTTAAGTAACGGCGTTTCGCGACCGAACCTTTACCCCTCGCCTTACTTTGAAACCTTGGTTAAGGACCTTAAATGACTAATTGGATTATGAAACAATTATGTAAAGTGGGTTAGGCAGTTGGTAGGGTACTCGCGAAAGAATCGCCTTAAAACTCTTAATGTTTAAATTATTAAAAATGGTGGAGTCGAGGGTACTCGAGCGACCTAAGTGAATCGTTAAGTGCAGAAGCGAACGTTAGGGTCTAATTGGTTAAAGTATAGATTCATAAGCGACTTTGGTTTAATTCCAACTTATATGTGGTTTATAGGTTACCAGACTCATCCCAGGACTTTTACCACCCTCCAGTCGCTCAGGCAAGTTTTCTACCCGTTATACTGTTGTTGTGATGTATATATGTATATGCATTATCTTGTGATAAGTGCATGATTGGTATTAGAAAATCTTGCGATATATTGGAGCATGCTGATATGGTATATATGCATGTCTGTTTCGTAATCTTGATATCTAATTGTTGATTCGATTGCTTATAAGTTGCATAATACCTATGCTAGAGATAAGCAGTAGTTGCGTATACCCTTAGTATAGGGGACCCAAAGGTGAACATATTGCTAAACCGAGAGTCGATGTTCCCGAGTATAATATATATATATAGTTTTCAAAACTATTAATCGAATAAGGTTTATTCGATAACTTTATTTTATTTAATGAATTTTATTTTGAATATTCATCCGAGGATTCAAAACTAATATATTGGGACCGATTTATTTCATTAAATCAGCATTACTCCAAACATTCTTAAAAATGTTTTCGAGTCTTCAAAATGATTTTAAAAGTTAGAGCGGATCCCAAAACTCATTTTTATATTAAGATCTTCCTTTTAAAGGGGATTTAAATACTCGCTCAAAACCTGAGGGATCCGGCTCTGTGGTGTATTTTATATTCGCAACGAGGTTGCTATTTTAATAAATGAATTGATTACTTACCCAACATTCGGGAAGTAAGTCCATTGATTGAGTCGGCATAAGCAACATGGGCTCAGTGGACGTCCATGAAAGTGTAAGTGGCTCAGTGGGAGTCCATCAAATGCGTAAGTGGCTGAGTGGCAGTCCAGCATAAGGTCCTATTGCGGCCAGGGTGATGACCACTGGGGAATTCGTCCATCTACTAGTAGAAAAGGTTACTTATTGGTATCTTTGCCTGATCAACAAGATATCAGGTTTATGCCAAGGTTTTCTCCTTTCCAAATTCATTGGATATTGCAACTATGTTTATAATTTTCATAACAGAGGTTTTCAAGGAGTGTATGAAATGTATATATATAGGTGTATATATATACCGTGACTTAATGAAGTATCTTGTAACTTCATTATTTATAATGATATTTCAAAGATTGAATCTATCCAAGTCTTTTCTTGTAGTCTCATCTATGGGATGAACTTTTGAAACTAATTATAACTTGAATGGTGGTAGTTCAAGTAGTATTCGGAAAAGATATAAGTATATTGGAGTATCTTGTAACTTCATCTTTTAAACTTATATCTAGTAAATGATTAGCTTGTGCATGTCAAAGATTTTCAGAAAAATGTTGAGACAAGGTTAGATATATGAGATCAACTTGCAACGATATTTTTATATAGTTATAAACTGGAACTCTGTGTATATTATACATGTCAGAGGATTTCAAAGATTGTGAAAAGTATATATGTATATATATATACTGAATATTTTGTGACTTGGTCGCGTTAAGACATCAGCTTGGTTCATTTCTTCTTGACCAAGACTTTCATGAGTACTATGAGAATGCTCATATATTGTTAATTATTATACATATTATTTCGGTGGGCTTGTTGCTCACCCTTGCTTTCTTCTTTCATCACACAACAACAGATAGACAAGATGAACATGATCAAGCTCCCAATTCGCGAGCGGATAGGAAACGTTCTGCAGTTTCCTGTAGGCATTGATGCCGTTGTAGCTGAGGTAGGAGCTACTAGTAGGCTAGGCTTTCAACTTTTGATGTACCAGACTTATGTATCTTTATGGATTGTAATAATGGCAAAGAAATGTAAATTTATTCAGAAACCCTTTTAAGGTGTAATGGCATATAATTGTGGAATAAAATGACTCATGTTATTTTTGGATATTCATCTCTGAGACTATAACTTGTGGTGTGTGTTTATTGTGGGGTCACAGTACGGAGTAGTTGATTGTTTATTAAGTTTGGGTGTTATTAAGGGAAATGGAACTCGTGACAACCCGGATCCCCGACCCCGAATTTGGGGGTGTTACACAAAAAGAAACCAGAATTCCATTCAACCCCCCCTTCTATAATTTTGTTGTTGTATTGTTGGAAAATAACAATTGGTATTAGAGCACGCTCTTAACATACAAAGAGTTTAAAGATCAAAGCAATCAAATAACATGTTGAAGTACAAATTCCAATTATGGACAAAAACAACTATCATCACTGAAAAGTGAAGATGCACCTTCATCTACTCTCTCAAGATGAAAGCTATTTCAACTGCATAGAAAATGGACCTCATATTCCTTGTAGGGTTGCAACAGATACTGGTGATGCTACTGGAAATGAGTAGACTGTTCCAAAGCCTAAATCGGAATGGACTGATGAAGATATTGAAGTAGTCTATAAAGGCAAAAAGGCCATGAACATATTATTCAATGGTCTTGATCAAGACATGTTTGACAATTTCATAAATTGCAAAACTGCTAAGGATGTTTGGGACACAGTTCAAGTACTTTGTGAGGGAACCGAGTAAGTCAGAGAAAACAAAATGCAACTTCTCATACAATAATATGAACACTTCCATTTTAAATATGGTTAGTCCCTGAATGATACTTTTAGTAGATTTTAAAAGCTGTTGAATGGACTAAAGTTGTATGGAAGAGTCTACCAAACCAAGGATTACAACCTAAAATTTCTAAGATCTTTACCAAAGGAATGGAATCCAATGACAGTCTCTCTCAGAAATTCACATGAGTACATGGAATTCACTCTTGAGAGGCTATATGTAATTTTGAAGACCTATGAACTTAAAATAGAACAGGATGAGTTAATAGAGAAAGGAAGAAAGAAAGGTGGGTTTGTGGCATTGGTAGCTGAGCATGAGAGAATGGTGGAAATATAGGTCGAAGCTGTTATACAGCACCAAAGATTAATGTTTGTAAAGGTAGATCTGAGATAGGCAAGGGAAAGGGGTTGATGGCTGAAGATGAAGAATGTCCAAGTCAAGATGACATGAATGAAGTTGATGAGCATCTAGCCTCTGTGTCTAGGAGATTTGCAAAGCTTAAATTCAAGAAAAAGTCTGGAGCTGTGAAACCTAACAAAAACATGGTTGACAAAACATAATTTAAATATTTTGAGTGTGGGCTAAGTAGTTATTTTACAAATGAGTGCAGAAAGCCAAATTCTGAAAAGAAAAAGTTTGAGCATGTAGACTATAAAAAGAAATATTTTGAGTTGCTCAAACAGAAAGAGAAGGCATTCATACTCAAGAAAATGATATGGTAGTTGGGGAGATCATGCAGATGAAGACATGAACTATATCAACCTTGTTCTCATGGCCAAGTCAGATGAAACAAAGGTTAGCTTATCTAGAAATCAGGTAATCACTACTAATACTTCAAAGATTCCCAAAGATGAATGCAATATGCTATTAATAATATGTCAACTGAATTGTATCATTTGTGTGTTATACTTAAATCACTCATAAAACAGAACACTAGAATTAAAGAGAATAATATTTTTTCGAGTGATAGAAATTATGCGTTAGAAACTCAATTTTCTTGAGTTTGAGAAATTGAAAATTTAGTGTAAAATTGCTGTAAAAGAGTTAATAGAGTCTTTGATGAAAGAAGAAATTCTGAGAAAGCAGCTTGAATAAGAACAAGAAGTCATTAAGGCCTGGAAATCTTCCAGGGATGTTGGTGCACAAATTGCTAAAGTTGAAGGGATTGAATCATTTTGTGAAGAATCCTGGAAGAAAGACAAGAAGAAACTGAACCCAAATGTAGTTGATGCTCTGTCAACGGATTGAAGGAGAAAAAGGCCATTAGCTAAGGAAAGCTAGAAAAGATAAATAAGAAATATGGTTCAGTAACAAAGAATTTTGTCTCAAGAGAGTCAAACAAAACCAAGAATGCTGGTAAAGTGAATGTAGGGCATTTGTCAATTAAGCAATTGAATAACATATTAGAAAATATTGAGGTTAAAACAGAATCCAAAAGGAAAACTAATATGAATGGAAAAGTAGAGATTAACCAACACAACAACTACACTCCTAATAAGTATGCACCTAGAAAACATATGTAAAGTGTAGTAGTGTTAATCATATGTCTACTAATTGCAAGTCTGTTAAGAATGCACTCATATTTTGCTAATATTTCTTTTACACATAATCCTTACTATGTTGTATTTAATATGGCACAAATGCCATATAGCATGCCTTTCTGGAATAACATGCATGCACAACATATGCCATACCATGTGAATCATAATGTGCTTGATGAATCTCAAACTAATAATTGGTTTGAAAGTCCTACTCCTGAAATAAAGGTTGATCTTGAATCACATAAATCTAGTGGTAGAAAGTCTAAGAAACTTAAGAAGAAAGCTAACAAGGCATGATCCAAGGAAACTTGGGTACCAAAATCAACTTGATTTGGTTTTGATGTGTGCAGGGAAACAGAAAGAATCTATGGTACTTGGACGGTGGATGCTCAAGGCACACTACCTTCGGAGATGACAGCAAAGGATATACTATGGGATATGGCTTGATTTCAAAAGGAAATGTCATCATTGACGAAGTAGAACTAGTTGATGGACTCAAACATAATCTTTTGAGTATCGGTCAACTATGTGATAAAGGCAACCCTGTTACCTTCAATTCAGAAACCTGTGTTGTCACTTGTAAAATGGACAACAAAGTGGTCCTTATTGAAATAAGGAAAGAAAATATGTACTTAGCTGACTTTAACTCCATAGATGCAGATTCAATTATTTTTCTCATCAGCAAAGCAAGTCAATATGAAAGCTAGCTATGGCACAAAAAGCTATCTCATTTGAATTTCAAGACAATGAATGAGTTGGTCAGGAAAGACCTTGTTAGAGGCATTCCTCAAGTTGAATTTTCAAAGCATAGACTATGTGGTGCTTGTCAGAAAGGAAAGCAAAAGAAAGCATCATTCAAAAGGAAGCTTAAAACATAATTGATGAACCATTACAACTATTGTATATGGATTTATTTGAACTAGTCAATGTATTGTCAATTTCCAAGAAGATGTATTGCCTAGTGATTGTAGATAATTTTTCAAAATTCTTTTTGGACATATTTTCTTGGATCAAAGGATGAGGCATGTGAAATCATCATCAATCACATCAGGCTAGTCAACAATCATCCTGATCTCAAAGTCAGAAGAATCGGGAGTTATAATGGAACTGAGTTCAAGAATTCTACAATGAGGTTGTTTTGTGAGAAAAATAGAATCATGCATGAGTTCTCAGCTCCAAGGACATCGCAAAAAAATTGAGTGGTTAAGAGAAAGAACAGGTTATTGATTGAAGCTGCAAGAACTATGCTAGAAGAATCAAAGTTGCCAACATATTTTTGGGCTGAGGCTATCAATAATGCAAGTTACACTCAGAATATTTCTTTGATCAATCAAGCCAAATGCATGAATTCTTATCAATTGTTCAAGAAAAGGAATTCAACACTGAACTTTCTTCATATTTTTGGATGCAAGTACTATATTCTAAGGAATCAAGCTGACCAGCATGAGAAGTTTGATGTAAAATTTGATGAAGGTATATTTGTTAGATATGTTGTTGTAAAATCATATAAAGTCTACAATCTGAGAACCAACATTGTTATGGAATCTGTACATGTTGTGTTTGATGATAAAAAAGATTGAAGGACGGGAAGATGAAGGTTTCCATGAAAGCCTCAAATTTGACAATTTTGAGATGTACTGTAATGATAGTGATGATGAAACTGGTCTAGAAGGAATTGCAAAAGGATATTAAAACTTTTTATCAAATGAAGAAAAAACAGTTGATGCACAGAGTGCTGCACCCGTTGAAAGACAAAGTGCAACATCCGTTAAAAGACAAAGTGCAGCATCTATTGAAAGACAAAGTGCGGCATCTATTAAAAGACAAAGTGCATCATCCATTGAAAGACATAAAACATCCATTGATGATCATTATTCAATAGGCGATGAAGGTCATTCTAGATCATTATTTGACAAAACCCCATCTTCAAATCAAAGATCCACCAACTCATGGGGAGTATCATCTAGTCAACAATCAGTCACACATCAAGACACCAACGAGGCCATTTCATTTAGAGCAAATCCACCACCTCAAAGAAAATGGATTAGGAGTCACCTATTTGAACTGATCATTGATGATGTAACATCTAGAGTGAAAACAAGGAGAGCATCAAGATGAATGTCTATACAGTAGCTTTCTATCTTAGGAAGAACCAACGAGGGTAGAAGAGGCTCTAATGGATCCAAATTAGGTTTTAGCTATGCAGAAAGAGCTAAACCAATTTGAAAGAAACAAAGTATGGAAGCTGATACCCAAAACCTAAAAACAAGAATTCTATAAATACTAAGTGGGTGTTCAAGAAAAAGATGTATGAAAATGGCATAGTCATAAGGAACAAAGCTAGATTGTTTGTAAAAATATACTCTTAGCAAGAGGAAATAAATTTTGATGAGATATTTGCTCCAGTTGCCAGACTTGAAGCTATCGAAATCTTCCTAGCCTATGCAGCCCGTGCCAACTTCAAAGTCTATCATATGGATGTGAAAAGTGCATTTCTGAATGGAGAATTGGAGGAAGAAGTCTATGTTAGTCTACCTCCAGATTTTGAAGACCCCAACTTTCAAGACTATGTATACTTTCTATTTAAAGCACTTTATGGATTGAAGCAAGCACCTAGAGCATGGTATGACACCTTGTCAAAGTTTCTTTTAGAAAATCACTTAACTAGAGGTACTGTTGAAAAAAATCTTTTCTTTAGAAATATAAATGGCTCTAGTATAATTGTTCAAATCTATGTAAATGATATAATATTTGGCTCTAAAGATGATAAACTTTGCAAATAGTTTTCCAAATTGATGCAAATCAAATATGAAATGAGTATGATGGGAGAACTAACTCACTTTCTTTGTTTACAAGTT
Source organism: Apium graveolens (assembly GCF_009905375.1). NCBI lineage: Eukaryota > Viridiplantae > Streptophyta > Magnoliopsida > Apiales > Apiaceae > Apium > Apium graveolens. Next base: position 173,135,090 of record NC_133648.1, on the reverse strand, counting down.
AAGCAAGTTAGTGATGGAATATTCATTAGTCAAACTAAAGATATTTATGATCTTTTAGAGAAATTTGATTTAATAGATTGCACATCTGCAAAAACTCCCATGGACACTTCCACTAAACTTCAATTGAAGACAACTGAAAAGTCTGTGGACATTACAAGTTATAGAGGTATGGTTGGCTCACTTTTATATTAGACAGCTAGTAGGCCAGATATATTGTTTGCTACATGTTTTTGTGCTAGAATCCAATCTGATCCTAGGAAATCTCATTTAATAGCTATTAAGAGGATTTTTTGATATCTCAAAGGGACACCAAAACTTGGCATTTGGTACCCTGGAGATTCTGGTTTTGATCTAATTGGCTATTCATATCCAGATTATGCTGGTTGCAAGATTAACAAAAAAAGTATAAAATGGACATGTCAATTTCTAGCAAACAAGCTAGTTTCCTGGTTTAGTAAGAAACAAAATTATGTTTCTACTTATATAGATGAGGATGAATACATTGCTGCTAGAAGCTGTTGTGCACAGATTCTATGGATGAAAAATCAATTGTTGGATTATGGTCTATATGCGGACAGAATTCCAATCTTCTGTGACAACACAAGTGCCATTATCAATACTTAAAATCCTGTGCAACATTCAAGGACAAAGCACATTGACATCAAGTTTCATTTCATAAGGGAACATGTTATGAATGGTACTGTGGAACTTCATTTTATTCCTAGTTCGCAGCAAATTGCAGACATATTTACCAAGCCAATTGATGAATCAAAATTTACTAGGTTAATAAGTGAGTTAGGTATGCTTAACTACTCTTAATTTACTATTATCGATGTCTATGAAATTTGTATTGCAGCAAAAATAAATTTAATTTTCTTGATCAAGTCATGAAAAAGTGAAATTTTGGCTAAGTCAAAATTACTCTTTCAACGGATAATAATTATCCGTTGAAAGTCAAATATATATTTGGATACATTATCCTTCAACGGATAATGGTGTCTTTGACATCCATTGATTTATATATCAATCATAACCGGTTAGATATGTTTGATGATGTCATGACTAATCTGATGTATTTAGTTTCAGAACTTAATATCAGGACTTAGCTGGGAATCAGGATTTACTGAAGACAGGAAGATATCAGAATTTAAGGTATCAGAACTTGTAATATCAGAACTAAAGGAAGGATATGCTTCAGAAGTAAAGTGTGGCTGATTTCTAGGAGAGGATCTGGACTAAACAAAGGAAGATATGCTTTAGAAGTTGGACGACCAGAAGACTTGTAAAAAGATAATATCTGATTGATATATTTTAGGAAGAGATATATTTCATATCAATTAGAAGATATCTTGTAACTGTGTAGTATATAAACACGGATTAGGGTTTACACTATATGTGTTATCATTCACGAGAAGATTATTCATTGTAACCCTAGCAGCTCTTAGTGATATCATACATCACTGAGAGAGAGTAGATTAAACCTACTGTAACAGAGTTGGATATATTGAATAAACTAGCTTTCTGTCACATACTTGTGTTTATAATCGATTGTAGATACTATATTCAACCCCCTTCTATAGTATCATTGAGGCCTAACAAGTGGTATCAGAGCCAATATGTTAAGCTTATAAATAGTTAAGATCTAAACAAACAATTAATCATGTCTGATCAAGCAAAAATACCAGACCCTCAAGAACCTGTAAAGGTTCAACCCATTCAAAACACTAGTAGATATGAAACCATCAGGGTTCCTTTGTTCAGGGTGTCCGAGTACCCTATATGGAGTGTGAAGATGGCCATGTTTCTGGAAGCTACAGATCCAGAATATTTAGACAGAATTTATGATGGTCCACACAAGCCCATAAAGTTTTCTGTTGCAGTTGGGAATGAGCCACAGAGGATGATTCCCAAAGAAAAGAGAGAATTCACCACTGAAGACATCTCTTCAATAGGCATGGATGCAAAAGTAAGACACTTGCTTCATAGTGCACTTGACAATGTCATGTCAAACAGGGTGATTGGATGCAAGACTACAAAAGAAATCTGGGATGCATTGGAAGTGAGATGTCAAGGAACCAATGCCATCAAAAAGAACAGGAAGACAATACTCACACAGGAGTATGAGCATTTTGACTCAAAATCTGATGAGTCACTAACTGATACATATGACAGATTCACAAAGCTATTGAATAATGTCTCACTAGTGGATAAGGAATATGATCCAGAAGATTCAAATCTGAAATTCCTACAAGCTCTTCCTGAAAAGTGGGATTTGAAAGCTACTCCATTAAGAGACAACTATGAACTTATTGATATGTCTCTTGATGAAATCTATGGGATGCTCAAAACTCATGAACTTGAGATGGAGCAAAAAAATAAGAGGGATGGGGGGAAGTCTAAGACAGTTTCTTTAATGGCTGAAGAAAAGCCAATTGTCTCTAGGAAGGCAAAAGGAAAGCCTCTCATCATACAGTCTGATTCAGAGTCATCATATTCTGATGATGATGATTCAGAACCTAAAAATTTATCTGAAATAGATGTTGATGCAGAGATGATGCAACTGTGTGCCCTTATGGTGAAGGGTATCAGCCTATAAGAAATTCAGAAAGGGTAAGAAGTTTTCCAGGAAAGGTGAAAGTTCTGACAAGAAAGGGTTCAGAAAGACTGAAGGCAAAGGAGGAAAGTCTGATAGAGGAGACAACTCAAATGTTAAATGCTACAACTGTGGTGAAAGAGGACACATCTCTCCTGATTACAAGAAAGGAAAAGGTGATAAAGGCCAGGCATTTATCACAAAGAAGAAAAACTGGGCAGACACTTCAGAATCTGAAGAAGAGGTGAACTATGCCTTAATGGCAAATACTAGTAGTAATTGCTTTTGATACAGAAGATATTACTGAGTTGAGATTATTTTTGAAAAATATTTATATTAGCTATAGAGATCAGACTTTAGAGAATGAAAGATTAAAATCTGAAAATCTAAAGTACAAAAACAGAAATAGCTATCTTGAAGAAGAGTTAGTCAAGATGAACACTATTCAGACAGAGAGAGATAATGTTGTGTATGTTAAGGATGAATTGCTTAAACAAAATGATTATCTAAAAACTGAATTAAAAAAAGAAAGAGAAATCATCAGGAATTGGACTAACCCAGGCAAAACAACTCAGAATATTCTAAGTAGTGGAAACTGGAAAGAGGGGTTAGGTTATAAAGATGGTAAAAGTGAGAAAGGGACTTTACCAATTAAGCCAAAGGTAAATCCTGTTAAATTTGTTGCAAAAACTGTTGTGTCTGATTCTGAAGAGATGAAAGAGTCTAAAACAGAAGTCAAAGAAAAGTCAACTTCTGACAAATTAAAACAGGATAAACCAGCTTTGCTAAACATTGGCTTAATGACTAAGAAGCAGCTTAAGTACAAGCTGAAATAGATTAAAAATGTGAACAAGGTAAAGGAAGCTAGGAAAAATAGGAATGGAAAGGAAGGTGTGAATAAAAGTAATAATTACAGAAAGGAATGCGAGGGCTCATGGGAAAGGTGTGTTCGGGCCAATAAAATTACTTCATGGAATTATTTTGGATATTAAAGCTCGACTGACTTCTTCAGATTGGTTCAATACAGTTATTTGTTCTAGACCAGACTTATTGTTGTTGTAATTTGTAATTTATAGCTTGTAGCTTGTAGTTTGTAGCTTGTTGTTTGGTTAGTTGTTTGTTGCTTCTAGTCGCTTCCGTGCTTTCTATATCCAATCTTTCCTTGAGATTGGTTATAGATAGTTTTATCTATGGCCTTCCATAGATCTTTGGGTGAATCCCTTGTATATTCCTTTTCTCTATCTATAAAAGCAATTTAGCAAAAAAAGTAATAATTATATGACTACTCTTAATGCTCCTAGAAAGAAATGCTATAATTATGGAAACTCTAACCATTTTGCTTCTTTTTGCAGGAAAAATAAAGATATAAACTCTTTACCTCCTAGAACAGGAGTTAAGAGTCAGTATGTTAGGTTTAAACCACAAAATCCTTGTTTTCATTGTGGTAGTTTATGGCATTCGATTTATACTTGTAAGGAATATCATAGTTTGTACTATGATTATTATGAAATAAAACCTTCTTTAAAGAAAGTTAGTGTAATTCCTTCTAGTGTAAATTCTGATGCAAAGTCTGATATAAAGTCTGATAAAAAGCATGTTAGCATAAACTCTGAAACCAAATCCGCTGCAAATGCTAACAAACTTAACAAGGCCAAAGGATCCAAGCAAGTCTGGGTCCTTAAAACTAACCAATAGTGATCTTTGTGATTGCAGGGCAACAGGAAAAACATCCGGGTTCTGGACATTGGATGTTTAGGAAAGATAATTGGCAATAAAGCCATACTATCAAACTTTGTGAAGAAAGCTGGCTCAGGAGTTTCTTATGGAGATGGAAACATGGGAAAGACTCTGGGATATGGCCATATCAATCTTGGGAATGTCATAATTGAGTCAGTAGCTTTTGTCTCGGGACTTAAACACAATCTGCTATGTGTGAGTCAAATCTGTGACAGACGTTATCATGTGGATTTCTTTGAAGAACACTGTGAAGTTGTAAGTAATTCTACAGGAAAAGTGGTTCTGAAAGGTTACAAACATGGTAACATATATGAAGCCAGACTTTAAACAAATTCTGATGGTTCTGCAATCTGTCTGTTAAGCTTAGCATCAATTGAAGAAAGCTGGAATTAGAACAAGAGATTCTCTCATTTAAATTTCAACAAAATAAATGAGCTAGTAAAGAAAGATCTTGTGAGAGGACGGCCAAAATAAATATTTGCTCCTGATGGTCTTTGTGACTCATGTCAAAAGGCAAAACAAAGAAAATCTTCATTCAAGAGCAAAACTGAATCCTCAATTCTTGAGCCTTATCACTTACTGCATGTTGATCTATTTGGTCTAGTCAATATCATGTCTATTGCAAAGAAGAAATATGCTATGGTTATAATGGATGAGTTCACAAGATACACTTGAGTGTATTTCTTGCACAAAAAGAATGAAACTGCATCTACTCTAATTGATCATGTCAGACAGCTGGATAAGTTAGTCAAAGATTCTGTTAAAATAATAAGAAGTGATAATGGCACTGAGTTCAAGAATTCAATCATGGAAGAGTTCTGCAAAGAGCATGGAATAAAGCAGGAATTTTCTGCACCTGAAACTCCACAGTAGAATGGAGTTGTAGAAAGAAAGAACATGTGTCTTATTGAAGCTGCATGAACTATGCTTGATGAAGCAAAGCTACCAACCTATTTTTAGGCCGAAGCTGTGTAGACTGCTTGTTTTACACAAAATGCTACACTTATAAACAAGCATGGAAAAACACCATATGAGATGGTGAAGAAAAAGAAGCCAAATCTGAAATACTTTCATGTATTTGGATGCAAGTGTTTTATTCTTAAGACTCATCCTGAACAGCTGTCAAAATTTGATCTAAAAGTTGATGAAGAAATTTTTGTTGGATATCCACTTTCCATAAAAGCCTTCAGAGTCTACAATATAAGAACAAAGGTTGTCATGGAATCTATCAATTTATCTTTTGATGATAAAAAGATTACTGGACTTGAAGATTTCAATGATCATGATCAGCTGAGATTTGAAAATGAAGATGTAAATTCTGATTCTGTAAATTCTGATGACCTAAATCATGATCCTATAAGTTCTGATGGGTTAAATTATGATGTCATTGAAATCGTGGTAACTGCTCCAAAGGAAAATGCACCTATTCAGGGGGAGCAAGGTGATGATCATACCACATCTCAAGACTCTCAAGAAGCATCAGAACCAGTCACTGGCTCTTCAAGTTCTGATTCATCAAGTTCTGATGAGCCAAATTCTGACAATTATGGAAACTCTAATTCTTTAATTCCTGAAGGATCCAACTCAAATTCTGGAATATCAGAGAGCATAACTTCAGGGGGAGCATCAGAAAATACTGATGAAAACAGCATGGATCATGGGGGAAGATCCAGTTCTAGAGATCAACTTCTATCTGCAAGGAAGTGGACTAAATCAGACACACCTGACTTAATAATTGGAGATCCTGAAGCAGGTGTCAGAACTAGAACAACAACAATAAATAAATGTCTTTATCATTCCTCGATCTCAGACTGAACCAAAGAAAGTGGAAGAAGCACTTCAAGATGCTGACTCGGTGCAAGCAATGCAGGAAGAGTTAAATGAATTTGAAAGAAATAAAGTCTGGACCCTAGTGCCAAGACCAAAGAACAGATCCATTGTTGGCACAAAATGGGTGTTCAGAAACAAAACTGATAGTGATGGCATAATTACAAGGAATAAAGCAAGACTGGTTGCAAAAGGATATTCTCAACAGGAGGGTATTGATTATGATGAAACATATGCTCCAGTTGCTAGATTGGAAGCCATAAGAATCTTTTTGGCTTATACTGCTCACAAGAAGTTTAAAGTCTTTCAAATGGATGTAAAGAGTGCATTTCGCAATGGAGAATTGGAAGAAGAGGTATATGTTGAACAACCTCCAAGATTTGTAGACTTAAAATTTCCTAATCATGTCTACAGACTTAATAAAGCACTTTATGGCCTAAAATAAGCTCCAAGAGCATGGTATAAATCTCTGGCATAATTTCTTCTGGAAAGTGGATTTACCAGAGGCACAATTGATAAAACTCTGTTCTATATCAACCATGGCAAGGACTTACTTTTAGTCCAAATTTATGTTGATGATATCATTTTTGGTTTTATAAATGCCAAACTCTGTGAAAATTTTTCAAAGCTAATGCAGTCAAGATATCAAATGAGTATGATGGGAGAACTTAGCTATTTTCTGGTACTTCAAGTCAAGCAAACTGAAGAAGGTACTTTCATAAATCAATCCAAGTACACCAGAAATTTACTCAAGAAATTTGGAATGCAAGACAGTTCAACTGCATCCACTCCCATGGCCACAGCCACCGAGTTAGATAAAGATACTGGAGCATCAGTAGATATTACTAACTACAGAGGTATGATTGGATCTTTACTCTATTTAACTACAAGTAGACCAGATATCATGTATGCTACCTGTCTTTGTGCAAGATTTCAGGCTGATCCAAGAGAACCTCATCTAGTAGTTGTGAAAAGAATTTTCAAGTACCTCAAGGGTACAAGTGATCTAGGATTGTGCTATCCTATGGAATCAGATTTTAAGGTAATAGGTTACTCAGATGCAGATTTTGCAGAATGCAAAATAGAGAGGAAAAGTACTAGTAGAAGCTGCCAATTTCTTGGAGGCAGATTGGTTTCTTGGTTTAGAAAGAAACAGAAATCAATTTCCACATCAACTGCAGAAGAAGAATATATTGCTGCAGGAAGTTGTTGTGCACAGATTCTTTGGATGAAGAATCAGTTACTGGACTATGGGTTAAAATTTTCTAAAATACCTATTTACTATGATAATCAAAGTGCTATTGATATGACAGGAAATCCAGTTCAACACTCAATGCAAAGCACATCAGCATTAGGTACCATTTCATAAGGGAACATGTGATGGAAGGTACAGTGGAATTGCATATTGGTCCAACAGATCAACAACTAGCAAATATCTTCACAAAACCACTATGTGAAGCTACTTTTACAAGACTGGTAAATAAACTTGGAATGGTTTCAGGTTCTATCTCAAATTCTGTTTAATTTTTGATCTCATACATCAGACTTTATGATTAGTGTTTACAGATTTTCTTATCTCTATGTAGTCTGTGCTTACAATTGTAACATATTAAACACTACTTATTATCTGATGTGATTCTATGAACTCTGAAAGTGTTTTGAATGTTCTGTGACTATTCAATCCAATAAGGATTATTTTGTTAGATGCTGACTTGGTAGTCTTTAACAAACTATGTATCTCATGTTTGAATTAGTTATTTATGTGGAAATCAATAACACAGGCAAATTCTGATTTTGATCTTAGTCAAATTTACTTCCTGTATCTTATTACTAAGTCACAAACTAGATTATTGCTTCTTATCTGTCAAATTTTGATGTCAATAAATCTTAAGGGTGAACTACATGCTTGATAAGCCTCACTTATCTGAAGAAAATAAAAGAAAAGAAAAATTGAAATCAGTACTCCTTTGAGATCTAGAGTAATTTATATGAAATGGAAGGTCCAAATGCATTGCTGGTATTAAGTTATATGCATTAGAAAAGCAAATTCATTTTTTTTGGTGACTTTTCACATTGTCTGATTACTGGAGAAAGATTCTGATAACAGCATAAATTCTGATGGCAGTTCTAACTCATTTACACTGAGAAGCCATTGTCAAAAGAATTTCAAAAGATGCATAAAATAAGCACAAACAGTTGGAGTGGATTCTTGCATAACTTTATTCTATAGTAGACTTCACAATTCAAGATAGATTTTAAGCATTTTTCTTAGTTATGCTTTATTTCTAAGATATACTGAAGTTTATCAAACTTTAATCTTTATTGATAATTTGCACATACACACACCAACACTCCATATGAATGATGAAAATTACTGTGGTGATTAAGTTATTTCTAATAAATAGTTAAGTATTATTTTCATAAATTCTGAGGACAAGTTCTGATTATGTTCTGATGATTAAACTCTGAAGAAACCAGTCAGTATTTGTGTGAAGAAACACAGAAACAGTCATTCACCTTTTTTAGTACAGAAGCCATGTTCTGATGACCGTTAAATTCTGATAATAGTCAAGTTCTGATGCAAATCCTGATGCTTACGTGGCATTATTTATTTACTCGACTTATTTTTTATATTTACTGTAATGGTCATATTTTCAGAAAATACTTAAGTGAGATAAAAACATTGCTAATCTTTTGGTTAATGGGAAATGTGTTTGTTTTGACAACTGCATGTGCACAATTATTACTGCACGTTTACCGTGCCCACTAATAATGTTTTGACTGACTACATGCTGCCAGGTGTCAAAAGTTCGGTTCAGCTTCAGAAATTAGCCGTTGTAATAAGTGGAGCGTATATATGTGAGAGATAAAATATTTTACAATCTTTTACCTATTTTCTCACTCTTTTCTCATCTCTCTTATTCTCTTACACTCTTGCTATTTTCTGACGCTACTTTCTTACAAGCATTTTATCAAACACTTTCTACACACACATTATTTCACTTAATTTCTCACAGAAATGGCACCTAAGTATCTTATCTATGATGGGGCCAAGTTTTTACCCAACAACTATATGGCTGTTCTCAATAAGGACGAGGCTCCTTCAGAACTTCACTTCATTCAAGATTTTTCGCTCGAAGTGAAATTGGGTATGCTCTGACCCAACCACAGACACTCTCAAACAAGCAAATTCTGGAGTTTTGGAGGTCTGGAGTCTATGATAATTGTGGTGAAAGTGGGTCCCCAAGCATCATTTTTACAACAGGGGAAGATGAGCACTTGGTAACCTTGTCAACTGTTCGACAAGCATTGCATCTGCCAGAAAATTGTACTTACAATTCACAAGTTGGGGAGTCAGTTTTTCAAAACATGATAGCCAATCATGGCTATGAGAAAAGTCTGTCCAAGCTGGGACAACTGAAGAGGCCCTACATCAGAAGGGAGTAGAGCTTCTTTTTCGATTGTATTACCAAAGCCTTTGCCAACAAAAGCTCATATTTTGATGCTATTTCAATCATTAGTCAACAAATCGGGTATGCTCTTCTTAATCAAACTCATTTTGATTATGCTAGTGTTGTGCTAGGGCTTATAGGTGATGGGATGAAAGAAGATAGCAATATAGCATATTTTTCTAGATTCTGTCAGCTTATATATAGTTTCTGTTGTTCTGATGCACCTCAAAACTTTAGTAAGTTAATTGAACCTTTTAAACTTCACAAAAGGGCTTTTACAGACTTATTATCTGCTGATAATAAGAAGGATATACTAAGACCCTCCAAATTCCCCAATCTGTCAAATAATTCTTAGTAAATTCTGATCCTCACACATACACAACCATATATCCTGATGTTGCACCTACACAGCTTACTACTTCTCAACCTCCACCAACACAACCTTCCAATACTCAACCACAGCCTACTATCAGAACCTACTATCAACCAGCACAATCCTCTCAACCACAACCATCAGCACCTACTATTAGAACCTCACCTCTCAAATCCAAAACCAAACCAACCTCTGGTACTTCTTAAAAGGTGACAGTTGTAAAATCTGACACATCCTCTAGGCCCAAAACCAAAAAAACTATCTATGTGCCTAAATCTCCACCAAGGAGCAGAAGAAGGATGATTCAGAGAGATGAATCTGATGAGGAAGAACAAGTCCAGGTTCCTGCATCAGAACCTGTGACATTAGAAGCTGAAGAGGTAACTCCTCAGAAACAGAATGAAGCTGAGGGTTCTGGGATTTTGAAAAGGAAAAGATCTTCACATTCTGATACAGATCATGTCACCCCTCCATCTAGAAAATCAAGATCAAGGAAAACTAGAGCAGGTGTGCATATTGTACAAACTCAATCTGAGGATACTGAAGATGCTGAGGAAGGGGATCAGGAATCTCTGATCTCATCAGAAACTACAGTCATTGAAGCTTTGACAGCTCCACCTCAACCTGAAGACACTGTTCAAGACACAGTGATCACACCTCCTATCTCTCCATTCAAAGAAACTGTCTCAGTTGAAGATTCAGAGTTAAGTCCTGAAATTGATATTCACAGGTTGAATATTCCAACTATTTTGTATCTGGAAGCACCACCAGCAAAAGAGTCAACTCCACCTGTCTCTCCAATACTAAATGCTGAAATTCCTACTACACCAATTCTGGTTTTGGAACCTGGAGATCAGAATTTGGAAACAGATAAAGTTGCTCCAGAATCTCCTTCAGTTACACACACTCTAGTGTAATCATAAAATGATGAGATTTTATCATATTCTGGAGACAGTGCTCTAGCAAGTGCTTCAGTTAATGCTCCAATGCTTGGCAAGGAGGCACTGTCTAAATTTGATGAAGAAGATGCTCCAGTTACATGGGAGGAGACCTTTAGAGGAGTTGAATGAACAAAGAAGTGGAATGAACCTGATTTTATTCCCAGCACAACTGTTCTGACAGATCATGTTGCAAAAGTTGATGAGTTGCTGATAAATTCTGACTTCAAAACATAACTTAAAGTCACTGCTCTCAGTACTAAAACTCTTCAAGGTCTACACTTCAAGACTCATGAAAAGGTTGATAAACTTCAGAAAGCAGCTGATAAGCTAGACATGATGTTCAAACTAGACAAGAAGAGGTTTATCAGAACAATTCAAGAAAAAGTGGAGGCTATTGAGCTTGTTCAATCCCAACAGCAGGCCCAACTGGATGAGGTCTTACAAAATCAAGCTGCTCAAAAGACTCAGTTAAATGAGATCCAATCTTCAATGGAACTCCTTCTTTCTCTACTCCTGACAGATGATAACAAAAGGGGGGGAGAAGGTAGTTAAGTCCAAATACTCACCAAGCCAAACACTGAAGAAAAAGGATGATTCTGAAGATGACCAGGGAAACCCTAGCAAGGGCAAAGGTCAAAGTCAAAGAAAGCAAGTTAGCAGAATTCCTATTCAGAAAGTACCTGATAGTAAGATTTATGATAAATCTACTATTCAGAGGAGTGATAAGGAAGGAAAGAAGACTTCAGCTACAGATCAAACTTTGCTGCTCACAAATTATGAAATTGAAGATCAAGTTCTGACAGCAAGTTTTAATAATCAAATTATGATGATAAAGTCTAATGTTCTTATTCAAGGTGGAAGTCAAGACTCGAAGAAATTCATGCAAACCTTAAAGTTCAAGGGAAAGAAGGCAACCTTCTTTTACAAGGATCCTAAGATTCAAGCCCTAGATGAGGAACTTCCAAAGAGACTGTTCCTTGAGGATAATCCAGGAGTGGATATAGAGGAACTTAGAAAAGAAGAAGCAAGGTTTAATGCTGAAAAGTCAAAACTACAGCCTAAAGCTTCTAATGCAAAGAAGCCTCCCAAACCTAAGGAAAAAGGTATGGTAATTAGAGAAAGATCTGCCACAGAGATTCCTAGATCAAGTACTAGATCTCAAACTATTATTGATCCCAAAGACAAGGGAAAAGGAAAAGTTGGGGAGACAGTCAAGAAATAGAAGATAAAGATTCCTCAAATTCTGATGGATCCTGTGTGTAAGATGGTTCAAGTCTTTGATGATACTGCTGTAGATGAAACAGTTGAAACTCTGAAGAGAAAGAGGATGACAGAAGAATCTAAGACAAGCTCTGACATAGCTCAAGTTGCTCAGAGTGAAGAAGTTCAGAACTTGACAAATCCTGAAGAAATTTCAGAACAATAATGTTATGGATTAAAAGTAGTATATATAATTGTTGTATTTAGTACTAAGGAACGTGAGCTTCAAGGCTCGATTTGACTGCTCTTGTGTTTCGTGACTCAATCTGCCTTAACAAGATGCCTACGTACCTTACTGATTGCCAAGGATCAAGTCAAAAAATGTAGTTCTGATTTGTGGGGTGAGGCCCCTTATATAGATGTTGGGAGTCCTTGAATTGGACTTGGTATAGGAGACTTGGTGGGCAAGTCTCATAATTAGAATGGACTTTGGAGTCCTAGATAGTAGGAAACTGATTCCTTATCCTTTTAGGTCCCCTTGAGGCTAATCTATAAGGATTTATATCCTTATCGGGACTCTTCTCAATAGCTGATTTTTCCCTTATTAATTAATTACGAAATTAATTAATAATCAGGGCTTTTGGGCCTTTTTTATTCCATCAGGCCTGATCTGGTCCATCAGGCTCAACCTTTCCGGTCTGAGTATCATATATCTTTTTATTGGGCCTAGCAGCCCATACCCTGCAGTATTTAATTATACTACCATAATTTATTTATCCCTATCATTTGCCCCCCAACTTTTGGTAACATTGATTAGGTTTCACAGAAGTTAAATCTATTTGTTCCCTTACAGGGTTTCGTTTTTTCCGTAAAGTATGGAGCGACCTACACATTTACAATGAATTTTCCTTTTATTCAGGAATTATCTTAATTTCCAGGAATTTTTCCCTTAATTTCTGGGTTTTTCCCTTAATTTTTGGGTTTTTCCCTAATTTTCTGGAATTTATCCTTAATTTCTGGATTTTTCCCTAAATTTCTGGGTTTTTCCCTTAATTTCTGGGATTTATCCTTATTTTTCTGGATTTTTCCCTTAATTTTCGGGATTTATCTTTATTTTTCTGGATTTTTCCCTTAATTTCTGGGATTTATCCTTATTTTTCTAGATTTTCCCTTTATTTCTGGTATTTATCCTTATTTTTCCTGGATTTATTCCTTATTCCTGAAAATATTAGTATTTTTCAGAAATTATTTAAGGAATTTCCTTATTTTTCCAGGAATTTTTCCTTCCCTTTTTCTTCTTTTTTTCTTCCTTTTCTTTTCTCTTCTTTTTTTTTTATGCAGATTTCGACCAGGAATCCATTTGAGCAGGATCCTGGTCGAATTAACCTTCAGATTGCCCTGGTCGACAGGGTTTCGGGCAGGATGCTTTCGATCAGGAATCCTGGTCGAATTTCGGCCAGGATTTTTTCCTTTTTTTTTAATTTTTTTATTTTTCGAGCAGGGAATTTTCAGTCAGGATTTTGGGTCAGAACTCCTTGCCTTAACCGAATTAGCCACCATTTTGAGCCCTGATCGAAGCAATTTCGACCTCCAGCATTTTGACCAGGATTTATCCTGGCATTCTGGTCGAATGAATTTGTTTCTTGACCGAATTAGCCATCATTTTATCCCTGGTTGAAGCCTATTCGACCTCAAGTATTTTGATCAGGATTTTCTCATGATTCCTGGTCGAATTGGGTCAGGTTTCTGATCTTTTTATCCACTTTTCCCTGGGCTTTGTTTTTGGGCCATCTTCACTTAGCTGGGCCTTTTTCTAGGCTCGTATTTAGGAAAGTATTCAGGCCTTAATCTTTGGTCTTTTTGACTGGATTTATGGGCTCTTAATCTCAAATATCTGGACTTTTCCGTTTGGCTCTTGTCCAACTTTTGGTCCCTTTTTCTGGGCTTTCTTGGACTGGGCCTTCTCTATCATGTTTTAATATCCAAAGCCCATTCAAACTTGGGTTGGGCTTGAACTCTTAAGCCTGACTTCCAGAATATTCTGGAACTTCTATATCATTCCAGATTTTTCCATAATTTTCTAAATTTTTTCTAAAATAATCTGGAACATTCCAGATTCTTCCATTTTTGGGCCCATATGGGCTTTTTGAGGCCCAATTTAGCTTTCAGGTGCCTATATAAGAGTTGAGGGGGAGTGTGTTTCTTCACACTTCTCATTTCAATCCTCAAGCTTCCAAACACTCTCCTCTTCTCCCTCCTTCCTCATTTCAGCAAATTTTCGGCCAAGTTTCTTTCAAGGTTTTTAAGTCTTTCCAAGCTTTTCATTGATGGCTGACAAGAACTCCGAGAGAGCGGCCAAAATAGCCTCGGCTTCAAAACGAGGTAAGGACATCGAGATCCGTTTTTCATATATGTCTTTAATCGATATGATTAACACTAGGGGGGATGAATATCCCTCCACTGCACATCTCGATTCCTTTAATCATTGTAATACTTGGCACAACATAGATTTCGATAAGCTAAATGCCTGTTATAACGTCCTTCCTCCTCTTAGATTAGTTCCAGTCTCTGGTGGTGACCGTACTTGCCACTGGAGACCCGACACTCTCTTCATTTACACAGATGCCCTTAATGCTGGGCTTAGGTTTCCTTTCCACCCTTTTATTCCTCATCTTTTGGCTGATTTACAAATCAACCCGTGTCAGCTTCCTCCAAACGCCTGGAGGAACATTCTATGTTTTATGGTCTGCTGCCTTAGGGAGGGCTTTCCTCTTTCTGTAGCTGTTTTTAGGAAGGTCTTTCAGTGTTACAATAGCTCTTCCAGTATTTGTTGTTGGGTCTATGTTAAGCAAAGGCCCAAAAGCAAACATATCTTTAACAGCGCCTCTATTCCTGATAATAATCAAAATTGGAGGAATAGTTTTGTTGGGTTACGTTGAGAGAATGGTGACTGGGGCACACTTTTTCGATCTTCCTTTGGGAAGGTCAGTGATGGTAGCCTCAAATCCATTCACTTAACTCTTGAGGAAACTATTATTTATAATGGGCTTACTCAGGACGATGGCACTACCACCAGCTGGACTCTCTTAGAGGAGTTCTCCCTGATTCATGTGGGACTATCCTCTGTTTCTCAACAGGGTATTTTTCTTCCCTTCTCAGCTTTATTTCATTTCATGCATTATTAACATCACTTATCTTGTCTTTTGCTTATTTCAGCTGCTAAGGAGATTAATAAGGACAATGTTCCTCTGGTTGAGGAGACAGCTAGGATGAAGAAAGCTCGGCTCGCAGGCCTAGACACCCGGGGAAAGGCCACGGAGCCTAGTTTTTTGAGAAAGCACAGAGAGCCTATAGGGGAGGCTTCAACTGAAGGAGTTGGGGGCCATAGTGCTCCTATCACTACAGCTGCCCCTACTGCTGCTGCCACAGGTGCCTTCCAGCCTCTCTGGGGATTCCGCCGAGGGGACACTGTGGTTGGTTCCACGAAACATGCTTGGGATTGGTCCTACTATAGCGTGACTCCAAAGGACTTTACTGACGTGGTGGCCACCCCTGACCTTGAGAGGATTAAGCTCATGGGAGCCTAATCTCTGGCTTCGGTATGCCTTCTCTCTTTTGAACTTATCTTTCATTCTTGTAGCGTTTTCTTGCCTTATACTTTGTTGATTGCTTTGTTTCAGTCTAACGCCTATTTTCAAGGCGCAGTGAGGCAAGCCGAGTCATGGAAGCGGGCTTCTTATAATGCCGATAATGCCCTTAGGAGGCAACAGAAGAAGTATGTTACCCTGGAAAAGAAGCTCAAGCGCAAGGAGGAAGAACTCGGAGAGTCCAACGCCGAGCTAGTGGTACTTCGGGCGGAGAAGGATAAAGCCTTAGACAACTATCTGGACTCGGAGGAGTTTACCCAATCCATGAGGATTAGGGATGATTCAGTCTTCCCCGAGTTTTTTAGGACTGGTTGGGACACGGCCCTTGGGACCGTCAACGAGGCTTGTCCTGATATTAACCCGGCGGACTATGTCTGCCCTGATGACGAGGCTTTGCTATAGAGGTTTCGTACCCGAGTAGTTGTCTCAGATCGTGTTCCTCAGGATCCACTCCTTCCTCCTCCCGAGTCTTCTTCCAGACCAGCTGAGAACGATAGCTCTTCCTCCTCCTCCGAGACGACAGAGACATCCAGCGTGAGCGGAGAGGACGATGATATGGATGCTGAGGCACCTCAGCTCCTTAGAGCTTTTTCAGCCCTGCGTGGCTTGTCTTATTTTCTAGACTTTATTTATTAAATTTCTTGTAATATTTATCTGATCTTATTTTGTTTATCGCCTTTTATGCTTGCATCCATGCATTTGGTTTTTATTTGTTAGGCCACAAACATACTTTGAAGAATTCATAAATTTCATAAAATTGTCTGGGATTCGTCCCTTACACAAGTCTTAATAAACTTCGTAATAAAACTAAAACATATAAATCCTAAGCAAGCAAAGCTTCAAGGTGCTTTTCAACCTACTCGCCATCCTGACGAGTGAGAATCGTATCTGGTTGCCCTACACATAGTAAACGTTCAGGTTTTGTGCATGCCAAGTTCTCGGGACTTCAAAACCATCCATAGTCTCTAGCTTGTAGGTTCCTCTACCTTGAACACTCTTGACTCTATACGGCCCTTCCCAATTCGGGGCAAGCTTCCCTTTTTGTCCTACACCAGATGCTTCTATCTTCCTCAAGACTAGATCGCCTTGTTTAAAAAACCTTTCTTTAACCCTTAGGTTGTAGTAGAATGAAGCTTTTTTCTGATATTCTACTATCTTTGCATGTGCCTTATCTCGCACTTCATCCATCAAATCCAGGGCTAACCTCTGCCCTTCCTCATTTTCTTCTGCATTGAAAGCCTGAATCCTTAGAGAGGAATGTGATATCTCTACTGGAACTACTGCTTCTGCCCCATATGCCAACATGAAGGGAGTTGCTCCTGTCATGACTCTACAGGTAGTCCTATAGGCCCATAATATGGGAAGTATCTCATCTACCCAATTATTTCTTGACTTCTCGATCCTTTTCTTTAATCCATCTAGGATTATTCGATTTGCTACTTCTGCTTGCCCATTAGCTTGTGGGTGAGCCACAGAGGTGAACCGTAACTCAACTTCATTTTCTTCACAATACTTCTTGAATTCCTCGTTGTTGAATTGTGTTCCATTGTCAGTGACGAGGATACGGGGAATTCCATATCGGCACATAATGTTTTCCCACAGGAATTGTGCAACCTGCTTAGTTGTGATTTTGGCCAAGGGTTTGGCTTCAATCCACTTGGTGAAATAATCAATAGCTACAATTAGAAACTTCCTTTGTGTCGTGGCCATAGGGAAAGGTCCTAGAATATCCATCCCCCACATAGCAAAGGGAATAGGCGAGTTGATAGAGGTCAGCATCTCGGGGGGTTGTCTAACAACTGGTGCATGCTTCTGACAGCGATCACACTTCTTCACATATTCTTTGGCATCAGCCATCATTTCTGGCCAATAGAAGCCTAAACGGGTTATCTTATGAGCCAAGGCCCTGCCCCCCAAGTGTTGTCCACAAATACCTTCATGCACTTCTTCAAGAGCCAAACATGCCTCATCGGGCCTGAGACACCTCAAGTAAGGAACCACGAAAGATCTTTTATACAGAATCCCATCTATCAAAGAGTACCTTAGTGCTCGAATAGTTAACTTCCGTGCTTCAGTTGCATCGCTTGGTAACCAACCGGTCTGAATGTGAGCCTTGATGGGATCAATCCATGACATCCCCAAGCCTATGGGAGCCACTAGCTTAACATCTATGCTTCGTGTCTTCAAAACACGGAAGTACACACTTCCTGAACTTTCTTCAATCTCAGACGAAGCAAACTTTGATAACGCATCTGCCTTAACATTTTCTTCCCTTGGAATGTGTTCAACATGGCATTCATTAAATTGGGTCATCACAGCCCTTACTAGGCGTACATACTTAGCCATCGTATCATCCCTTGCCTCAAATTCTCCCTTTACCTGGGATATGATCAGCTTCGAGTCTCCACGGACCTTTAAGTTTTTGACTCTAAGTGTCCCAGCTAGACCAAGGCCAGCTATCAGGGCTTCATATTCTGCCTCATTATTTGTGGTTGGGAAGTCTAGCTTCATAGCATACTCAATCAAGAACCCATCAGGGCTTTGCAAAACCAACCCTGCTCCACTGGAGTTTGTTTTTGATGCTCCATCAAAATAGAGAACCCAATATTCTTTCTCATCCTTCTCTTTGCCCCCATTATCGACTCCCTTGTCTTGAGGTATGTCATCTTCCTGCCCCCCGACTTCTTGGTTGGGTATAGTACATTCCACCATGAAGTCAGCTAGTGCATGGGCTTTTATTGCCGTACGTGGCTTATACTTGAGATCGAACTCTCCCAGCTCTATTGCCCACTTAATCAATCTCCCACTTGCCTTGGGACTGTGAATGATATTTCTCAGTGGCTGATTTGTCAGCACCTCAATCTGATGAGCCTGAAAGTATGGACGCAGTTTTCTCGAAGCCATTACCAAGGCTAGAGCAAACTTCTCAATAGTTGAATAATTCAATTCAGCACCATGCAAAATTTTGCTGACATAGTATACGAGTTTCTGGACTTTCAGTTCCTCCTTAACCAATACCGCGCTCAAGGCGCTTTCTGAAATAGCCAAGTACAAGAATAAAACTTCATTCAGAACTGGCTTGGCCAACAACGGGGCTTGGGCCATGTACTTCTTTAACTCTTCAAATGTCTTCTGGTTTTCCTCACTCCATACAAAGTCTTTGATGTTCTTTAGTGACTTGAAAAATGACAAGCACTTATCTCCTGACTTGGAGATGAATCGTCCTAGCGCAGCAACCCTTCCTGTGAGCTTCTGAACATCCTTGATAGTTCTTGGTGGTTCCATGTCCAGGATCGCCTTTATTTTATCGAGGTTAGCCTCAATTCCCCTTTTTGAGACCATCAATCCCAAGAATTTTCCAGATCCTACTCCGAAAGCACACTTCGTAGGATTCAACATCATCTTGTGGTACCTCAGGACCTCAAAAGCTTCCCTCAAATGGGTTATGTGATCAGTCTTTACTAGACTCTTGACTAACATGTCATCAACATAGACTTCCATAGTCTTACCGATAAGATCCTTAAAAATTTTGTTTACCAACCTTTGATAGGTGGCTCCTGCATTCTTGAGACCAAACGCCATAACAAGATAACAATAAACACCAAAGTCAGTGACGAATGATACCTTTGGAATGTCATCCTTATGCATTTTGATCTGGTTGTATCCGCTAAATCCATCCATGAAACTCAGCATCTCATGTCCAGCAGTGGCATCAATCAAAGTATCAATCCTCGGCAATGGAAAACAGTCTTTAGGGCATGCATCATTCAGGTCAGTAAAGTCTATACACATCCTCCACTTTCCATTAGCCTTCTTCACCATTACCGGGTTTGCTAACCATTCCGGAAATTGAATCTCCTCAATAAAACCAGCCTCTAAGAGCTTTTCTACCTCCTGTCTTATAGCTTCTTGTCTTTCCGGGGCAAAAATTCTTTTCTTTTGTTTCACGATTTTCCGGCTTGGATCCACGTTTAACTTGTGAGTAATCAGTTCCGGGTCTATGCCTAGCATATCAGCTGCTGACCATGCAAACACATCACTGTTTTTTTGCAAAAATTTCATCAACTTCCCTCTAAGGGGCTCCTCTAATGTGGCTCCAATGAAAGTCATCCTCTCAGGATTCTTGGGGTCTAAAGGAATCGAAACCAAATCTTCTGCTGGCTTTCCTCTCTTCTCGTCATTTTCTCTGACATCCATATCTTCAATAGAAAGAACCTGCCCCCCGACTCCATCTGCCCTCAAAGAGGCCACATAACAACTTCTAGCCATTTTTTGATCTCCTCTCTCTTCTCCAATCCCGTTTCGGGTGGGAAACTTCATAACTGAATGGTAGGAAGAGGGGACCGCCTTGAAGGCATTTATCCCTGTTCTCCCCATGATAGCATTATAAGTTGAATTAGCCTTTACCACCATGAAATCCAATATCTGTGTTGCTTGCCTTGGTTCCGTACCTATGGTTGTTGGCAATTTGATTATCCCTTCTACAGGACATTCTACTCCAGCAAATCCATATATCGGCATGTCGGTTGGTGTCAACTGGGAGTCGTTATACCCCATCCTTAGAAAGGCGTCATGGAGCAAGATATGCACAGAAGCACCATTATCCACAAGGACCCTCTTGACCGGGCTGTTTACTATTATCGGTGTTATGACCAATGGGTCGTCATGAGGAAACTTGACACCCTCTAGGTCAGAATCATCAAAAGTCAATGCTACTTCTGTCCTGGCCCTTTTCGGGGCTTCTCCAACAATATGCATAACCTCTCTAGTATATGCCTTCCTGGAATTTTTGGACAATCCAGCAGCAGTTGGACCTCCAAAGATCGTGTTTATCACAGGCCCTCGAGGTCTCGGCCCTCCATAAATGGTGTTTATAACTGGTCCTCTAGGCTGGGGGTTTCGCCCCTGATCGTCTTGGTCCCTCCTACGATCTTCAAAGTTCTTCCTTTCACTATTATTCCTGTCCCCTCCTTCTCCGGTATACTTGTTCAATCTCCCTTTTCAAATCAAAAACTCAATTTCGTCCTTCAATTGCATGCACTCATCGGTATCATGGCCAACATCTTTGTGGAATCTGCAATATTTGCTCTTATCTAGCTTGGCTGGATCAGCTTTCAAGGGCTTAGGCCAACAAACATCTCGAATTTTCTCAATCTCCATCAAGATCTGGCTTCTAGGAGCATTCAGTTTAGCGTATTCGGTGAACTTTTGCCCAGGTCCTCCCTTCTTGGGGGTTGAATCAGGATTTTGTTCGGTTCTAGGATACTTGTCCTTAGCGATATACTCCAAATCAGTTTTTCGCTTCTTGCCTCCAGTGGGCTCATTACTTACTACGGTCTTCCTCATGCTTTCTTCAACCTTGATATACTTCCCTGCCCTCTCTTGGAGCTGCAACATGCTTTCAGGGGGACGTTTGGCCAAGGACATCTTGAAAAACTCATCCCTAGTTCCTTGTTGCAGTGCTATCATAGCTACCTTATCATCAAGGTCTGGGACTTTTAAAGCCTCCTTTGTAAAACGATTCAGGTAATCTCTCAAAGACTCCTTAGCTCCCTGCACAATACTCATAAAAGATGCTGAACTTTTCTCATGGACTCTCCCACTAATGAAATGCTTAATAAAAGCCTGGCTTAACTCTCTGAACGATCCAATAAAGTTTGGGGGCAAGCGGCTGTACCATCTTTGAGCCATACCCGACAGGGTTTGAGGGAATGCCCGACACTTTATAGCATCATTCACGGGTTGCAGTAGCAGTGCATTAGAGAATGTCCTAACATGATTAGCGGGGTCTCCCGTGCCATCATAGGCTTTGATAGTGGGCATCTTGAACTTCCTTGAGATATGGGCATTCATTATCTCTTCCGTGAAGGGTGGAGTTGGATCATCAGGATCTCCAAGGGGAAGGAGATTGCTTGGATCAGTTCTTGGGACAACAGCCCTTCTTCGTACCGGACCATCCAGGTCTATGATAGGAGGAGGATTTCTCCCCCTAGGAGGTATCTGGGGTCTGGTGGCCTAGTGAGCTTCCAAGTCATGCCTCAGCCTTTGGATCTCCGCCTCATGAGCCCTGATCCTCTCCTGCACTTCTTGGGGATTCGCCCCTTGGGTGCTTTGAGGGCATTGCCTTCTATCAGCCATCGGCTCTTTGCCAGGACGCCTTCTTCTTGGGGCCACTTCATCATCTGAAGATTCGGAGTCTCTCTCATCAGTGTAAGGACCAGAAAATTCCCGATCCTCGGGGATAGGAGCCAAACCTCTTATATAGGGGGGTGATTGCCCTCGTGCTTCGCTTCGCCCAGCATGTCCACTTCCTCCAACCTCGGGGTAAAGGGGCATCCCATAAGAGGGGTTAGTAGTAACAACAGTTGAATATTCATACCCGACGGGTCGAGAAGTCACAGGTACATGTACTTGTTGAACTTGAGGATTCGTATCTTGAATATTCAGGGGAGTCGTCCCTTGTGGCTGAGGTTGAGTTGCCCCTATCTGGGCTTCCCCTTGAGTAGATGCGTAAGTTGAGTGAGGAGGAATCTCCACAGTTGACGAGATCACCTGGGTTATCCCTGATGGTGTTCCTTCCTCCAGAGCTCTAATTGTTCTCCGTGTTCTCGCCATGGTTGTCGTTGTGCTTTCCCACAGACGGCGCCAAATGTTATGGATTAAAACTAGTATATATAATTGCTGTATTTAGTACTAAGGAACGTGAGCTTCAAGGCTCGATTTGACTGCTCTTGTGTTTCGTGACTCAATCTGCCTTAACAAGATGCCTACATACCTTGCTGATTGCCAAGGATCAAGTCAAAAAACGTAGTTCTGATTTGTGGGGTGAGGCCCCTTATATAGATGTTGGGAGTCCTTGAATTGGACTTGGTATAGGAGACTTGGTGGGCAAGTCTCATAATTAGAATGGACTTTGGAGTCCTAGATAGTAGGAAACTGATTCCTTATCCTTTTAGGTCCCCTTGAGGCTAATCTATAAGGATTTATATCCTTATCGGGACTCTTCTCAAAAGCTGATTTTTCACTTATTAATTAATAATCAGGGCTTTTGGGCCTTTTTTATTCCATCAGGCCTGATCTGGTCCATCAGGCTTAACCTTTCTGGTCTGAGTATCATATATCTTTTTATTAGGACTAGCAGCCCATACCCTGCAATATTTAATTATACTACCATAATTTATTTATCCCTATCAAATAAGCTACAGAAGAATCTGTAAATCCTGAACAAGTCATCACAACATCAACCTCTGACAGAGCTCAAGTTGATTTGGGCAAGATGACAATTGCTGATAAGAAGAAACTCCTATGGAAAAATGTTAAACCATCAGATCCTAAGAAAAGTCAACTGTTATCTGATTTCATGACTGTTGGAGTGAATGCCAGAGAAGCAAGAGACATATATGGGTTAGGATCAAGCCAAACCAAGAAGAAAACAGGAGTTGAAGTAACTATCAAAGATCCATTTTTATTAACTAATAAACCACTTGGGGAAGTTACACAGAAACACCTTGACAAGTTTATATCTGCTCAAGTGGTAATGGATACTCATGATAAGAGTGAAGTCAAGGAAAAGCTGATTCTATTTTTAAAAGATGGAAGAACATACAGAATGTCAGAATCAGATGTGCTGAACAAATCTCTTAAAGAACTTCAATTCATTCATTATCTTTTGGAGATAAAGTCTGAGGTTACCAGAAGATGATCAAATTTCATGATGAAGACCATAAGGGATAAAGCCTGAATCTCTGGATCAAGGGTTGCAGAATTTATTCCAAAGATAGTTGAAGATGATGGAAGAGAAATTCCAATGAAGAAGAATTATGCTAAGATAGAAGTTATTCTGAAAGAGAAATGTCTATACTACAATTAAGACTCCTCTCATCCAAGGGTAAATATCAGACTTGGTGATGGATTGGAAAGAAATCACATTTCAGCACTTAGGACTACCATCTATCAGATTGGAAGTCAAGATGAAGAACTACAGCAAGTCAAGGCTAAATTAGCTCAAGTCCTGAGAAATGCAGAAGAGAAGCTGATATCAAACTTTTTCAAGAATCATTTTAGATTCAGATTAATTCAGTAAGATTGGTAAAAGTTGCAAGGATTGTAAGTTGTAGTTAGTTATCTAGATAAACTCTCATTGCATTTGTACTTAAATGTTTTTGACATCATCAGGTTTATAACTTGTACATTTTTCATAATATACAAGTTGGGGGAGATTGTTAGATATGTTTGATGATGTCATGACTAATCTGATGTGTTTAGTTTGAGAACTTAATATTAGGACTTATCAGGACTTAGCTGAGAATCAGGATTTACTGAAGACAGGAAGATATCAGAACTGAAGGTATCAGAACTTATAATATCAGAACTTAAGGAAGGATATGCTTCAGAAGTAAAGTGCGGCTGATTTCTAGGAGAGGATCTGGACTAAACAAAGGAAGATATGCTTTAGGAGTTGGATGACCAGAAGACTTGTAAAAAGATAATATTTGATTGATATATTTTAGGAAGAGATATATTTCATATCAATTAGAAGATATCTTGTAACTGTGTAGTATATAAACACAGATTAAGGTTTACACTATATGTGTTATCATTCACGAGAAGATTATTCATTGTAATCCTAGAAGCTCTTAGTGATATCATACATCACTGAGAGAGTAGATTAAACCTACTGTAATAAAGTTTGATATATTGAATAAACTAGCTTTCTGTTACATACTTGTGTTTATAATTGAATTGATTGTAGATACTATATTCAACCTCCTTCTATAGTATCATTGAGGCCTAACATAACCGTTTATTTTAAAACATCATCCTTTAAAATATACTTACATTCATGTATGTATACGTTGATGGAGAGTTTTAGAATTTTTACATTTTATTTATTTTTAAAATTGCCTGAAAATAACACAACTACTCTACACATTGATGCTGATGTAATTAACATGCTTAAGTCCATGGATTGTGCTTTAGACACTACCATTCTAGGAAGAATTAAAAGAAAAGAACTTAGGAAAGAATGGAGTTATTGTTAGGAATATGTTGTAGTCTTAATGATAAATCACCAAAACACCTTAACTAGATTTGTTTAGTGTCATTAAAAGCCTTCAATAGATAACCACGGTTTGTCTATGTAACGACCAAGAAATTTTGACTGTTTTGTGTTATATTAAATGAATAATTATGTGATTTATGATATTATGAACTATGAATGAACATAAAAAATTATTCGTTATGTGCTATATGTATTCGGTGTGGTTCAGGTTATTATCAGGTATTTTATCACGTGTTCAATGGATTTAAATTAAAAGTTATATTAACCAGGTTCTGTTTTAATAGTTGATATTTCGTCTAGAGAAATTGGTCTTATTTTGACATAATATGGCGTATACCATATTGATTTTCTAAACATCTAGTTAATTTAGAAAAATGTTTTGTTTTGTGAAAAATGACTTTTCAGGACCCTTACCGGGATGTCAAAGCCCAAAAAAATAGTATTTTTATTTTTATAAAATTACGGGACTATCAAATATTTAATATTTTTGTATTTTTGAATTATTCGTATTTTTTGGGAAATTTTGGCATAATTTTTGTATTTATTGGATTAAAAATTATTTCCCGTTAATATTAATTTTGGGCTAATTATTTTTATTAAATGGTATAATTTGGCACCAAATAAGTTTGGGGAATATTATTTTTGTAAGTATAAATAGAATTTTTTTTATTAATTAAATATTATTTAATTATATCAAAATCACAAAAAAATCAGAAAAAAGCAAAATTACCCTGAAAATTAGGGTTAGTGTTCTTGGACTGTTCTTGGAGATCGAGGCAGATTTGATCATATAAGGAGTGTTAGGATTTGGAGTTCGAGTACTCAAATTGAAACTTGGAACTTGATCTTTCTATTCCAATCATCAATTTTATCAAAGGGTAATCGATTCAAAATTTTTTAATTTCGTGTTCTTAGTGGAATTTTGGGGTTTGTTAATTAGTGGTAATTTGATTAATTGATTATAATGACTGTGTAGATCATCAAATTTCGAGCTTGTACATGTAATTTTCATGTTGAAATGATTCCGTTTTGAAGTCGCCGGAAAACGGCGCCGCCACCGGAGTTCTTGAGTTTTCCGATCATTTTACCTGATTTTAATCAATGAAAGTGTTGTGGTTAGATTTGTAGGTGGGAAATGATATATTTGTGATAACTTTTGCTGAGTTTTGTGTTTGAATTTTAAGTTCGACGACTTTATCATCGCCGGCGTCGTTCGGGTTAAGGCCGGAGAAGATGACTCTTAGATCGTCTATTGTCGTTGAAGCAACGGCTGTATCGATGTGTTGTAGGGGAAGCAAAATGATCAAAAAAATGGATGAAATGGATCGATTTGGACAGTCAGTCGAGCTTGCCGGAACCGACGAAGGCTCCCAGAATTCTCCAGAATCCGGCCGGCATTCGACCGGTCCGGTTAGCTCCTGGTGACCCGTTTGCCCAAAATTGAACCCGGTTTTGATCCGGTTTTTATCCAAAATTTTCCCAACTTTTTTGTAAAAATCTGTTTTTGGAAATTTATTTTAAAAATAATTAAAAATTCTTACCTTAATTTCAAAATTTGATTTTAATATCAAAATTAATTTAATTAATTATTTTTAAATAATTAACTGAATTATTTTAATTCTAAAAATTTATTTTCTTTTATTTCAAATATCTAAATTTTGATTTAATTATTTACAATTCATTTTAATTAATTATTTATGATTTATTTAATTGATTATTTCATTTAATCAATGAATTTTATTTATAAATAGTTAAATAAAATGTAATTATATAAATTAAGTCAAATAATAATTTAAAAATCATTTCAAGATTTATAAATTATGTTGAAGTATTTAAAAATCAATTAATATTATTATTAATTAATTTATTCTTATTTATTCGTAATAAATAGATCGTTCATCTGTTTGATACGAAATGAATGTATTGTTAGGTCGCACACACTGTAGAAGGGGGTTGAATACAGTGTATACTACAATCAAATCGAATTAAGAACACAAGTATGAAACACAGAATAATCTTATTAATAAAATAGTATTACAATGGAACCGTTCTCTCTCAGTGGAAATATCACGAGAGCTGCTAGGGTTACAATGAATAATATTCTCGATTAAGATAACACTTATACTGTAAACCCTATGCTGTGTTTATATACCACACAGTTACAAGATAATCTTCTAATTGATATCGAATATAAGTCTGCATCCTAAAATATATCAGTTACTTATCTTTTTCTCCAAGTCTTCTATTCTTCATATAATTCTTGTCCATGCATATCTCTTCTTGTTTTAGTCTTGATCTTTTTTCCTTTCAATCAGCCGCCTTTCTTTCCTGATATTATCTCCTGATAAATATCTTCTGATATCTTAAGTTCTGATAACTTAAGTTCTGATATCTTAAGTTCTGACTTCAGTATAAGTACTGATTTCCAGTTAAGTCCTGATTTGTCCTGTTAGTCAGGATCTGAAAACTAAACACAAATCATTATTAGACATGACATCACAAATATATCTAACAATCTCCCCCAACTTGTAAATTTGCATAATATACAAGTTCAATAGATATTTGATGATGTCAAAAACATTAAGTACAAATGCATATGAGAATTTGATTAAATAACTACAACTCACAGTCTTTATAGCTTTTACCATCCTTAAAGTCTGATATCAGCTTTAACCTGTATATCCTTCAAAATTTATCAGCTCTAGTTCTTGACTTGGCTTCAGTATGTGATCTCTCTAATGTCAGGAGTTGTTCTGAGATAGTTCTTTAACAAACTCATCTCAGCATATTCAAGTTCATTCTGCATCCTCCTTTTTGCATCTTTAAGTTCAACTGTATCTTTTCCTGTCTGAAAGATAGCAGCCCTGAGATCATTAATCCTTGCTTTCCTTATATCCTGATCCAGTTTGATCAGATAAGCTTTATCAGACTCTGGATTAAATTCTAGTTCCTTAATACCTAAAAATGTAGTGATTTTAGCAGTATTAGGCTTCATCTCAACTAGTTCTCCATTGTGAGCTCTGTACTTAGGATAGTATGGCTTGTCAGACTTTACAGAGTAAAGTTTCTTCTGCCTTTGAATATTAGATTTTAAGTAACTGGCAGCACCATCCATTGATATGTTCTTCACTTGAAGTAGAAATAGCACATGTTGCAATTCTTCAAATTACTTCAAACGAATAACATCCTTTCTTATCTGGAATACCCTTCCATCTGTCATGAAGTATAGCATGATATCTTCTGTTAACACAGAGTGGTAGACCATTTGTACAGACTCCAATTGATTTAGTCTTTATGGAGTTGTCCCTACTCCTGGTTCAGAAAGAGATGTAGGATCTAAGGTAGAATTTTTTACTCTTCTCTCATCTGCATTACCTAGTCTTATTTTATCTCTAGCTTCCTTCCCTCGAATAACTCTTGCTTCAAAACCACTTGATGTAGTCTTCAAAGGTTGAGTAGATTGTTGAGCTTTAGTAAACCCAAGTAGTAGAATTTTTGAAGGTTTAACATGAGCAATGTCAGAGGTTACCTTTTCTTCTGATGTCAAGACAACTTGAGCTCTGTCAGAGGTTGCTTGCTTCATTGTAATATCAGAATTTACTAAGTCCTGATCTTGAACAACATGAGCTCTGTCAGAGGTTGTTTGAATATTCTTTTTTTTCAAAATCAGACTAGTATCTTCATCAAATTTTGCTTCCAGATCCATAGTTGGCATATATATCTTTACAGGTTCATCAACTTTAGCTTTTCCCTTGAACCTAGGATCTACCTCTACTTGTGATTTGGCTTTGGATTCAGATTTGGTTTGCTCAGAGTTTGTTTTCTCTTTAATCACAATGCCCTTAGGCTTTGGAGGTTTCTTTGCAGTAATAGAAGCTTTAGACTTGGATTTGACATTTTATGCTTTAAGTCTGGCTTCTTCTTCCTTCAGAGTTTCAAGGTCCATTCCTAAATGAAGAGCCTTTGCCTTGACCATGACATCTACCCTTTTCAGAGTTTCCCTGGTCATCATTTCCATCATCCTTTTTCTTCAGTACTAAATCAGTAGAGCATTTGGACTTAATCACTTTCTCCCCCTTTTTGGCATCATCAGGTAATAGGAGAGAGAAAAGTAATTCCACTGAAGATTGAATTTCATTTAGTTGAACTTGTTGAGAAGCTTGATTCTTTAGTACTTCAGCAATCTGAGCTTGCTGTTTCTCCTGAGCTTTCTCAATAGCCTCAACTCTGTTAAAGGCAGGCTTGAAAAATCTATTCTTATCCAATTTAAAGTTCATGTCTTGCTGAATCAGTGTTTCTTGAATTTTGTCCACCTTGGCTTGAGTGATTGAGTGTTGTCCTTGAAGGGTCCTGGTACTCAATGCAGTAACTCTGAGCTGTGCTTTGAAGTCATCATTCATTAGCATCTCATCAGCTTTAGCCAGGTGCTCAGCAAGAATATTTACAGTAGGAACAAAATCAACTTTGTTCCACTCCTTGATCCATTCCCTTCCTCTATTAGTTTCACTCCAAGGTACTGGTGCATCCTCTCTCACAAACTTTTTAATCAAATCAGCTTTATCAACTGTTTGTAGAGGTGCATTTGCTGAAGGACCGGCTGCATCAGCATTTTCATTTGTAGCAGCTTCACGAGTATGTTCAGCATTTATTTCAACAGAACTTGCAGAATCTTCAGTATCAACATCTTGTGATAGAATTACTGTATGTGAAGCAATAGAAGATTCAATTGCATGAACATCAGCATCTAGTAGTGGAGTTGTTGGTGGAGTATGTTGAGAAATGGTTGGAGCTTCCAAGTACGAAACCTCAGGCATATTCAAGTTGTGAATATCTATTTCAGCACTTGTACCTGTGATAAGTGGAATTTTATACCACTTAGAACGTCTTATAATGGCTTGAATTGATGTCTTAAAATCAAGTATTTTGTGTATTTGATGTGTTTTTCTAGTGTTTGTGTATTTCAGGGTATTACTTGCATTTGTGGAGAGATTTCATCAGGAATAGGCCTAAGTATGTGCTTAGCATTGCAAGTGGGAAGTTAGGAGCAGAACGCAGCAGAAAACAGGAGAAAAATAATAAATTTTCCATTAAGGTGCTGGGCGCCCGCTCAGCCTGGCTGGGCACCCGCTCAGGAAGCTGGGCGCCCGCTCAGGATTGCTGGGCGGCCGCTCAGGGTCGTAAATTAAAATCCTGATTTTTATAGTTCTATTCATGTTGAACTTCTGACTTCTGAGATAGCTGAGACTTCTGGGGCTCTGCTGGTTAAAGAGACGTTTCACGTGTGTTAAATAGTGGTATCAATCGAGGAGCAAGGAGAAAAGGAAGAAGACCGTTTTAGCACATCGCAACGAAGAAGATGATGCATAGTTTTCTTGTGATTCTTTTATTCGTTGTATCAGTGGATGCTAGTTTTCTTTACTTTGAACCTTATTACTCTTGTGACGTACTCTGGTTTTAATAAGTATGTTTATTAGTTATTCTCGTGTGTTATTATCATGTTTTCATATGAACCCATGGTGACGATGAGTTCAATCATGGGCTAATCGTGATCATGGGGTCGTAACGGATTTACTATGGAATTCTTTAGTTAGTTGTTTAATACCTTTGTGTGTGATGATTGTATGATATCTAGTATTGGTTGTGCTTATTCGTCTTATATGTGTCGCGAACATATAAGATAGGGGGTTAATCTCTTGTGAAGCGACGGTGGATCTTGAGATTTAGAACTTGCCATGCTAGCATAGGTTCATGTATATGTATGCATGATTAGTGGGTAACTCTAACCATTTTACTTGACCTGTGTAATCATAAGGAATAACTTGTGCTTAAATCATTATGTTGTCAAATTCTGTAGACATATAGGGTCTCAACATAATTGATGACTATTCAACTTCTATCTTAATTATGGATGTTTGGTAGAATGGTATTAGTACAATGAAAGTTGGCTTTTATCAGTTTCGTGTTGTTCAATTAATATCATCACTGTTACATGCTAAGGGAAATAATAATAAATATTGAAGGAAGTATTAATGAAGTTATGATCTCATTTGTGTTTAATATTGTTAATTCAAGTGTCAATTAAGTGTTTAATTCTCGTAGTTAATTATAGTTAATACTTAGTTAATCAATTCTACGTGTTATTGTCTTGACGTTGAGAAGTAATCATATATTGGTGAGTAAGTGTTAATTGAACATAATTAGTATGAGTCTCTGTGGGAACGAACTAAAAAGTATTCTATATTACTTGCGAACGCGTATACTTGCGTGTATTATTAGCACGTGTTTTCTGCCCTAACAACCTGGATTATCAGCATGTACTGGAGAGTGAATAGGAGGCATAGAAGGTGTAGGAACTCTGTCTTGAGTAGTTTCTTCAGCTTGAATTAGCGACAGTGGAGGTGTAGATTCAATGGCTTCAGCAAATTCTGGTTGTGTAGATGGAAGGGATTCAATCACAATTGGCTCCTTTGGGATCAGAGATTCCTGATCCCCTTCTCTAGCTACTGCTTCCACATCCTCTGAATCTGACTCAGATATGTCCCTGTTAGCTCTTTGTTTCTTCAATCTCTTCAAGGGTGGAGAGACTTTGGGAGCTTTGTCATCATAATTTATCTTTCTAGGCCTTTTGAGGGGCCTAGAACTCCCAGTTTCCTTTATTTTCTAAGGAGACACTTCCTCAGCTGCTTCAGCAACAGGTTCTGATGGTTGAACCTGTGCCTCATCATTAGATTCATCTCTCAGAATCATCTTCCTTCTCTTTTGTTGTGTCCGAGGTACAGTCTTTGTCCTGTTTGCTCTAGAAGAAGAAGGCTTCACTTGATTATGTGCTGATGGATGGTTGGCATATTCTGATGTGAGTGGTTGTTGTGTTTGGGTAATGGTTGGTTCTGATGGCTGTTGTGTGTTGGTGGGTTGGACATCAGGATATAGCCATGAATAGGTATCATAATCAATATTTATCAGAGCTTGCTTTACTGATAAAGGAATCCTAAGGGGTCTCAAAACTCCCTTCATGTTGTCAGCAGTTAAGAGATCAGTAAAAGCCCTCTTAGCTAACCTAAAAGGTTCTATTTGTTCACTTGCTGGTTGTGGTTCATCTGATGTACTGTTGCTGTAAATTAACTGACAGAACCTAACAAAGTAAACTACATTCCTGTCCTCTTTCATTCTATGTCACACCCCCAACTTTAACAGCAAAATAAATATAGCTATTACAATATTTTAAAAGAAATGATGCAACCAAATCCAAGATCTTACAGTTTAGGGTTTGGAACAGCCCAACACTACCAACTATTACATCTGATTACAAATACCGAGTCCTCACACAACTATTATACTTATTCTACCTGAGCTCGAACATAAGCATCAGCATCACAGGTCTTATGGGCAGTCTGCTTGAATCTAACCATAGCTGCTAGCTGTAATATCAGGGTAAAACAAGAAGTGAGCCAAATGCTCAACAAGTGCTAACAGCACAACACAAAACATAAATCGAGATATACTTTTAAGAATGCCAATGGAAAGACATAACTAATGATAACGAGAGATAAAACTATGTGAGATGGCATCATTTTGCTTGTATCAAAACAATTTTAAAAATCATGTCTTAATCAAAATCATTTTATGACGCTACAGATTACAGCCGGTGATCAGCCGCGAAGTAATCCCGAACCTCGCTGGGTTCTAAAACATTAACGGGAATCCCTAGGCAACTTTTAAGCCTAGTATAAGTATGGAAAGGACTCGCATCTCAGTCCAGATCCACTATTCAAGAAAACATTTATCCCCCTTTGGGACTGAAACCCATACTTTATTTATTTCAAAAGCTGATGCCGAATTGTAACAAAATCTCTTTTAACAGTACACATTTTTATTAAGGGAATATAGATCAACTCGAAACACGGAAATATGGTACTAAATCTCAGGGCCATGATTCACAAAACTTTACTCTATTAGGGTAACCAAAAGGTTTTCATATGTCAGAACTTGGACAGGAAAATATGGTGAGACTAATGGATAATATGAAGGGGTAATGCCAAACTGGGCTTAAAGCAATGGTTTCTCGTCAAGGTACAGGTGTTGGATCATTAAGAAGATAAGCTTCACGAATACTATGGGTGTGAAGGTAATGATCTCTAGCTCAGGATGAATGTATATATCAGAATTGTCAAGCTTTAGGATAGGAAAGAGGGTATCAATCAATGAGGAATCATGTTGGTAAATTTCTGACTATCAAAGTTCGAGGTAAGGTTCTATAGGGGTTCAAGCATCATGATGAGATATCAATACTTAGGAATCATCATCATGTTAATCAAGAGGATCAATCAAGTATTATAACAACTCTTTATTTTATCATGGCATTTAACTATCATGAAAAGACTTTTGAACTACTTGCAATACATAATTGAGGGTTCATGGCATCTCTATGTAATTCAAAGAAAAGCGAGA
Organism: Apium graveolens; assembly: GCF_009905375.1. NCBI lineage: Eukaryota > Viridiplantae > Streptophyta > Magnoliopsida > Apiales > Apiaceae > Apium > Apium graveolens. The sequence continues at coordinate 173,101,811 of NC_133648.1, read as the reverse complement.
GATACGTTTGATTTAAACATATCAAAATGACTCAGGATAATTGCATCAATAAATATGAACTGTTTATAGTAAATATGAAGGTCAAGTTGAATCACTTGCCTTGAGATAGGCTGGTCTGGTCTGACTGGTAGGAGCAACTGGAGCTTCACTCGACTTTTATGGCAAGTTTTCCCTCGTCTCGAGATCCTACATAAATAATAATAATCCTCATTATAATATATTCTTACCATCTCAACCTATTTACAACCCGAAATTAAACACGGATGGCACTTAGGCCTATATGCACTTAATTTATATCCACCTTTATATTTCAAATGTACACACATAGCCACATAATCACATATCGTATATTAATACCAAATAACACCATAATGCAACACTAGGCTTGGATGATCTCGACTCACAACTTAAGTCACTTGGTCGCTAAACTAGACAAGATCTTCAAATTTTGGCTTCCTAACTCGATGTGCCTTTCCTAAATTATCCAAAACTTATTGACCCTCACTTGTGCCTTTTGCTCTACTGACCTTATACTATCTTACAACTATGGTGGTCGACCTAATACTCACTTCTAAGTGTTCTAAAACTATGTGATAAGTGAAAGTGCTCACTGGTGCAAATTTCAGAATGACAACTATGGTTTCTTGAGTACATTAGACACTCTTAAACTACAAGTTTTCCTTCAAAACTTTTACACAAGACTCTCCTGACCTAAGGGCTTTTCACAAACTTGATGTGGCTCAAGGGCCTTGTAATATCCGGGATATATCGTGTAATTATTTTTGCTATTATATAATTATTATGTGTGTTCAGTATATATTCTGTGAGTTAGTTGTTAAGTGTTATCTGTACTTGAATATTCAAAAATAATATTAATTGAGTATTTTAATTTTTATATGTCCAAAATAAAATATAGATAATTGTCATATCTTCCTAATTATTTTTATGTTGGTTTATGGATTTATAAGAATCATATGAAATTTCTAAAATCTTTTTCCGGGTAATTAAAATCTATTTTATAAAAAACGGGAACCAACCGACGTCAACCATTGTTACGTTTTTGGAACCCGAAACTCTTTCGAGAACTCCTTCCTAACCTAATTGTAATATTCCGAGCATATTCCATGTTTCGACTTTTTCGATCTGGCGTACGGTTTGTCCTGCGCGGGTCCCGGCGCAACATTTTCGATACAATATTCGTTTCGGTAAATCAATAAAACCCGTATTTTCGATAAATGGGAGCTTTTTATTAAACTATCCCAATTATCACTTCGTAATACGTGTAACCAGGCGCTGAGACCAAGACCGCAGTACAAATTGTACTGATTTGGATAATTATCCCGAAAACCGATACCGTTTGGATCAGTTTTTATAGATAAACGTACTGTTTTATATCCGGAATGATCCAACGGGATACAAATTTTCCGTAATTATAAATAGCCTTTTACCGTATTTTATTTCGTATCAAAATCATTTGCAGATAGTTAATTATATAATTTTCAGAGAAAAACCCTAATTACATAAACTGTTCTAAGAATCAAACAGCAAAATGAAGGCGTTACCGATCTCTGTTTTTAAAGCTTGAGTAACCAAAACGAAGGATTTGAGGTGTTCTATCAGATTCTGAGCTTTGTTTCACTACAGAAATCAAGGTTATTTTTCTAAAAATTTATTTATTTTCGAATTTATTTTATTAAAAATATGAATTTTTGTTCGGATGATTGTTTGTATGATTGGATGATTGGATGTTGTAGAGCTTGTTTTCCTGATAATTTTCATATGTCATACGTCTGATTTGGAGTTCAATAACATGCTCAAAAGAGGGTTTTATTATTCGAATTTTTCCGATGTTCGCCGGAAACTGGAAAACTTCACGGCCAAATTCCGTCCAACTCAGGGATTGTTAGGATGAATTGATTGCATGGTTGTGTTCCTGATGTGGTGTAGATGTGATCTGGAGGTGTTGGTGGGGTGAGGACGCCGGGAACGTGTTCTCCGGCGAACCCGACTATTTTCCTGGCGAAAATTACAGTTTAGTACCTATAGTTTTGAAAACGATGCAGTTTGGTCCCTGAAGTTTCCAGACTTTGCAAAAATTGGATTCCTGTTTTAAAAATATTTAAAAATCATATTTCCTATTTATTTTTATTATAAAAATTCATTTTAAATTTCTGAAAATTCTAAAAATTATTATTTTAATTCCGAAAATTATTTCTAATTCACAAATAAATCTGAATTAATTAGTTAATTAATTTCAGTTAATTTTTAATTGATTAATTAGTCAATTAATTCGAAAATTAATTGATTAATTGATTTAATTAATTATTAATTGATTTTAATTAGTTATTTAATTAGATTTAATTATTTAAAAATGATTTAAAAATTCTAAAAAATAGTTTCGAGCTTTAAAATATTATTCTACATTATTTCCAAGGCTCGATAATTATTCTAAAATTATTTCGGAGCCAGAATGGGCCAACCGAACCCTGTTTATTAACCCGAAATTGATCCAACGACCCGTTTTAATTCCGAAAAATGTTTTAAAAATTATTTTAAATACCAGAAAGCCTATTTATGACCCTAGACTTCTTTATAAATAATATATCATTGATTACGTGATGTATTATGTGCTATATGTGACTTATTAATTGACTATCGGTGTATATATTCGGTGTTTACTTGATTATTGCATAGATTACAATCCGTTAATCGGATTTGGGTAAAACGAAGGGTAGATAGAAGTATGTGTTGAATAGAATCTTGTAAGTTGATGATTGATAGATGCTTATGATATGTGAGCAGAAGAGGCAAGACGTAGGAAAGGAAAACAGATAGTTGAAGAGTAAGACGGTTGTGATTGGAAGCGAGTGCAGAGTAGTAAGCTAATACCAGGCAAGTGTTCTGAACTTTCTCGAGATATTGTAATTCTTGATAGTCTTGTTGACATTGCAAGTGCTTTGAAGCACGGAAACCTAAATCCTGATTTCAGTTATTGTTCTTAAGTCATGAACCATATTCTTTCTAAGCCATTGATTATTGTATACCCAAACACGAACCACAATTCTACGATACTACTCCACAAATACATACAAACTAAATACCAGACACTGAACTGGATTACTATATACTCAATCCATGATATCTTATGCTTTGAAAGACCAAATCCTTAAAACCCTGAAACGTTGTTTCCTTTGTTATCCAATTGTTTCCTTACCCAGCATTCAAGCTTTGAAAGTACCTGGTTGATCCTTACAAGGATTGAAACCCTTTCATTGTTAAACATTTATTGTTGTTAATGATTTCGGTTATTGTTTACTATTGCATATTCTGTTATTATGTTAGAATTGGATTGTTTTTATAAAATTGTGGACCAGATTCGTGGTCAAACCATATAATGGTCAAGTTAGGCCAATGTGTGCCTTGGATCCAGTAGTTAGAGTAATGCTGTGTGCCTTGCTCGGGGTTAGTGCGTGACTGATCAGCAGCCTAACCTTGGTTTTTAAATTAAAAGTATAATATCCAATTCTAAATCATAATCCATTGTTCACTTGATATCATAACCATATTCACCTGATGATCATTATTCTCAGTTTTGTCATTGTGACTTGCTGAGCTAGTTAGCTCATTTGTGCGATGTGGTTTATATTCTTTTCAGTTAAAAAGGAACCAGTTGGTAAAGAGGATCCCCAGTCCAGCGCGAGAGCTAGGGGTTCAGGTTGAGAAAGCTGAGCTAATAGGCTTCTTTTGGAATAATTTAAGTTTGTAAAAGTTTGTAATAATGTTTAATACTCAGTTTGAATTTGAAATAGTTGGGATTTGAACGGTTTGTAATATATTAGTATGTTTGGCTTGTGTGCATACTTTAACCTGTTGCGGTCCGTGGTGGTTGGTAAGTAGGGTCACTGCATATATTATTATTATCTTTATTATTGTTATAAGCAGGTTATAAATAAGGTGTATGTGTGGACCCCAAACTTCTGACCCGGGTTTGGAGGGCGCCACAGGCCTGGCTTGGGCCTTCTTGGGCCTAAGCTAAAAGTCCAAGGTTCCCCTATTTTTCTGGGCAGAAAATGCCCTGACTTGAATTAACTTGTGACACATGGTTCTAACTCATATCCTATGAACTATGGTTGGAAAAACTTCTCTGACACTCCCTAACTAAGGCCCAATTGGGCCTAATGAGGGCCTACCCATGACATGGTCAAATCTCCCTATTTCTAAGTTGCAACAAAACTGTCCCCTGCTGGACAGATTTTGTTATTCTACTTGTGCACCTAACCAAATGACATGCAAACCTCCAACCAACTCCTAAAACCTTTTATATACTCCCAATACTAACTTCTGGTAGCTTGGGTTTCAAAGTGCACACCAATAACATGGTCAAAACTCACTCTAAACCTCAGGGTGCTATACTGATTTTTCTGCAGAAACTATAACTCTCTTTTTCCAAGGTTTTGACTTGACAAACTCAACTAACAACGACTCAATACTTAAACCAAGACTTATACATGGTATTCTACTGAACTAACTCCCTTATTCTCAAAATAACCTTGGTGAGATCATCCTTACCTAAGGTACAATTATGGCAAAATAAAAGAGACTACACTTCACAAATCACAAATCTTCATGCTTTTGTAACAACAAGATATATATTTTTATAAAAGATAACCACGAATTATTACCATGCAACAAGAAGCATAAATCAATATTAACACATTATACCTACTGAAATTAAAGCTCACTAACAAAATCTTTCCAAATGATCAAAATCTTACAACATTCTAAGAGAAATCCACATGCATGCATGCCTTCGGGTTTTTCAAACCAAAACAACACATTTTCTACATATATTCTATCATAAAATTGACATGCAAGCCTAGCATAAGATATACCTAGATGATCACTTAGCATGCAAAGAGTTTTATCAAATTTTCACCACAAAATTCAAGTCATTATCACATAAACATGCAAAAATTGATTTAAGCAACAAGAATAGTCTTAAGGACCATTCATTCGGCTCCCATATGGTCATGGCCGAATGAAATGGATGGGAATGGCCATTTAATCATCAAGAGTTTCCCTCTCAATATTTGGCACTTCTGCATTCCTTGTAGTCCTCTCAAAAACAACCCTAAACTCACAAGAATCAAGGTTGTATTTTGAGTTTCACTAAAACCTTGACATGCAACCTTTAAACTTAAACTTTTCACTCATCACTCTTTGAATTATGTATGATCAAGATATAGGAAGTAACATTTAGTTGATTGCAAAGTGGGAGCTTGAATGAAGAATGAAGAAAAGGGAGGGGGTATGGCTTCGGCCAAAAAGCCGAGAGGAGAGGGGAGGAAAGGAGGAGTTTGGAAATGGTGGGGTGAATGTGGAGTAATAATCATGTTAGTTTGGTTTTTATTTGGCCAAAAGTGAGTGGATTTGAGATTTTACAAGAGTAACCTTCCAATATAGTTAGGTAGATTTACATGCAAGGGTAAAGTGGTAATTTGGTTAGTAGAATGAAAGTGAGTGGGGTTGGAAATGTCTTCCTTGCCCCTTAGTTGAATTGGAAGAGTATTTGCATGCAAGGGTAGCCATGTAATTTGCTAATTATAACAAATAAAATTTATAAAGATGTATTTTTATAAAATAAAATACAAGTTCAAAAATTATAAAATTTATACAATAAAATAACTTAGATTTTTAGAGACTTTATAAAATCATTTTCAAAATTTGTGAACAAAATACCTTTTAAAAGAAATTTTTTCCAAAGCTTAGAATATTCCTTATAAATCAAAAATAAAGAAATTAAATAAACTCTTGCTTTGAAAAATCATATACTAGACAAAGCAAATTTATAATGCAGAAATTTTCACTCACACTAGCGTACAATCATTGAATATATTTTCATTTGACTTTAATATTATACACAATCCACAAATAATATTACATAAAATGCCGGTCGTAACATCCTCTCACCCTTAAGGGATTCTGTCCCCGGAATCTAAGAGAAAAGATGAGGATGCCAGGAACGCATATCGGACTCTAACTCCCAAGTCGACTCTTCGACCTTAGGGTTCCTCCAAAGTACTTTTACTAACTTTACTGACTTATTTCTAAGACTCTTTACTTTCCAGTCGAGTATTTTAACCGGTTGCTCCACAAATGACAAGTCTGCCTGAATTTCTACAGGTTCATATTCTATCAAATGGCTAGCGTCAGGATTGTACTTCAGTAATGACACATGGAATACATTATGCACATGCTGATACTGAGGTGGTAAGGCCAACTAATAGGCCACCTTTCCCACTTGACTCAAAATCTCAAAAGGACCTATGTATCTAGGTGCTAACTTCCCTTTCTTGCCAAATCTCATCAACCCTTTTTTAGGTGACACCTTCAGCAACACAGCTTCGCCAATTTGGAATTGAACGTCCTTACGCGCTGGATTCGCATACTTCCTCTGTCTATCTTGAGCAGCAAGCAACCTTTTCTGAATTAACTTGACCGAGTCATGCAACTGTTGTACCAATTCCGAGCCGAGAATTCTTCCTTCTCCCACTTCATCCTAACTTGTTGGTGATCTACATCTTCGCCCGTACAAAGCTTCGTATGGTGGCATGCCGATACTGGAATGATAGCTGTTGTTGTAAGAGAATTCAATCAACGATAAATGGTCGTCCCAACTTCCTACAAAATCGATTGCACAACTGCGCAACATGTCTTCAATCGTTTGAATTGTCCTTTCACTATGGCCATCAGTCTGCGGGTGGTATGCCGTGCTCATATTCAACTTTGTGCCAAGACATTCCTGAAATTGCTTCCAGAATCTCGAGTTAAATCAGGGATCTCTGTCTGAAACTATTGATACGGGTACTCCATGCCTTAGTACGATTTCGCGCACATACAGATGAACGAACTTGTCCAGTGATGACTTTTCATTTATTGGAAGGAAATGCGCCGACTTCGTAAGACGATCAATTATAACCCATATTGCTTCATGCCCGGATTTCGTTCGCGGTAGTCCCACTATAAAGTCCATAGCGATATTTTCCCATTTCCATTCTGGAACCTTCAGGGGCTGAATTAATCCGCTTGGTCGTTGATGTTCTGCCTTTACTTTCTGACAAGTATAGCATTTCGCAACCCATTCTGCCACGTCTCGCTTCATATTTGGCCACCAAAAGTTCTTCTTTAAGTCTCGATACATCTTGGTGCTTCCCGGGTGGATTAAAAATTTTGAATTTTGGGCTTCATGGAGGATCTCATTCTTTAATTCAGGTACATGGGGAATCCATATTCTGGATGAAAACCTTAGTATCCCTTGCTCATCCCTTTGAGTATTAATCTCCTCTCCAGATAACTGATTCTTCTCTTTTTCCATTACTTCCTCTTGACACTTCTTTATCTTTTCCACTAGTGTTGGCTGAAAGGTCATTGCACAACAAACTTCCTCGACTTTTCCATAAGCACAAAGTTCCAATTCCAATCTTTCGATTTCTTCAGATAACTCTTTTGATGTTATCATTATATTCAATCTCTCCTTCCTACTCAGAGCATCGGCCACTACGTTCGCCTTTCCAGGATGGTAATTTATCGAACAGTCATAGTCCTTGATCAATTCCAGCCATCTCCTCTGCCTCATATTGAGCTCTTTTTGAGTAAAAATGTACTTTAAACTCTTGTGATCCGTGTAGATTTCACACTTCTCTTCATAGAGGTAATGTCTCCAGATCTTGAGTGCGAACACTATGGCGGCTAGTTCCAAGTCATGCGTCGGGTACTTTAACTCATGCGGCTTCAACTGTCTTGACGCATATGCGATCACTTTACTGTGTTGCATCAACACACAACCCAAACCCTTATGTGAAGCGTCGCTGAATATTACAAAATTCCCTTGATCATCTGGAAGTACCAACACCGGAGCTGTTACCAACTTCTGCTTTAACTCTTGAAAGCTATCTTCACATTCTGCACTCCATTCAAACTTTTGATTCTTTCTGGTTAACTTGGTCAATGGCGTGGCGATCTTCGAGAAATCCTTGACGAATCTTCTATAGTATCCGGCCAATCCTAGAAAACTTCGCACTTCCGTAGGAGTCTTTGGCCTCTCCCAACTCATAACTGCCTCAATCTTTTCCGGATCCACTTTATCTCCCTCATTTCCAATAACATGCCCCAAAAATTGAACTTCCTTTAACCAAAACTCACATTTGGTAAACTTGGCATACAACTTCTCTTTCGGAGTATCTCCAATGCTATCCAGAGGTGCTGCTTATGTTCTTCTTCTGACTTAGAATAAATAAGGATGTCATCAATGAATACCACGACAAATTTGTCCAAATATTTCTTAAATACCCGATTCATCAGATCCATAAATGCGGCCGGAGCGTTGGTCAATCCAAACGGCATTACTAGGAATTCATAATGCCCATATCTGGTCCTGAATGCGGTCTTAGGAATATCTTCTTCTTTTATCTTTAATTGATGGTATCCCGATCTCAAATCAATCTTTGAAAAGTACTTTGCTCCCTTCAACTGATCAAAAAGGTCATCTATCCTTGGTAGCGGGTAGCGGTTCTTGATCGTCACCTTATTCAACTCCCGGTAATCTATGCATAGACGCATACTCCCATCTTTCTTTCTTACAAACAGAACAGGCGCTCCCCATGGCGACGTACTTGGTCGAATCACTCCTTTATCCAATAATTCTTGTAGCTGGCTCGCCAACTCTTTCATTTCTGAAACTGGTTCCGTGCCTGGAGCAAGGTTGATCTCGAACTCAATTTGTCGATCTGGTGGTAAGCCTGGTAGTTCATCGGGAAACACATCGGGGAACTCGTTAACTACAGGAATATCTTCCATTCTGAGGTTGCCTCTCTCTGAGTCCACTACATATGCTAGGAATGACTCACAACCTTTTCTAAGTAACTTCTTAGCCTGAACAACTGTAAGAAATAGTTGCTCTTGCCTCTGCCCCTTAAATACTACCTTCTCTCCACCCTTCGTCTTTAAATACACTCTCTTGGTCTTACAATTTATCTGAGCGCTATTCTCTCCTAACCAATCCATTCCTAAAATTATATCAAACTCTCCCAACTTGAAGAGTATCAAGTCGGCTGAGAACTTATACCCCTAAATATCAATCTCACACTTTGGACAAAATTGATTCACAGGAATCTTCTCTTGGTTCGTAATTACCACATTTACTACCTCACTCATAACCATTTTATCACATTAGAGCTTATCAACAAAAGATTCTGATATGAAAGATCTTGTTGCTCCCGAATCAATCAATACTTTAGCTTTGACATTATTGAGTAAAAGTGTACCTGCTATCACTTCCGAATTCTGTACAGCATCCTTCATCTTCAAATCAAATGTCCTTGCTGTTATTTGCGGGGTTGGTGCAGGTGGTGGAGGTAATGCCAATACCTCAGTTGGCACGCTTGCACTGGTACTTGCCACGTTCATCAGAGCTTTGACTGGTCCGGTTGCATTACACTCCCTAGCCATGTGTCCAGTCTTCCCACACTTGTAGAACGTAACTCCTGGCTTCGGCATCTTGCACTCATTCGCCAAATGTCCCTTCTGATTGCACCTATAACAGGTCATGCTTAGCTTATTGCATACTCCGGGGTGCCTTCTTCCACAGTGCTTGTATTCCGGTCTCTGGAACCTGTTTTCTCCAACCTGCCCTAGGATTGCCTGGTTGTTCCCTTTTGATTCTTGCCTTTTGCCCAAATTTCCCTTCTTTTGAAAATTTCCGCCCTTCTGGAAACCAATCCTCTTTATATTCCGATCTTGCAAACTTCCAGCTTCAGACTTTTCTCCATAAAATGGAACCTTCCTCTTCTTGTTATCCCTCTCTTTCCTTGACGGCGTCCCATTATTCTCAATCAGAGCAGCTTTCTGTACTACTCCCGCATAAGTTTCAAGCTCAAACATAGCCACCCTATCTCTGATCCAAGGCTCCAACCCTTGCTGAAATTTCTTTGTTTTTTCCTCCTCAGTGCCGGTATACTTTGTCACAAACCTTGACCACTCAGTGAACTTCTTCTCATACTCCAATACAGTCATGTTCCCTTGCTTCAACTCAAGAAATTTTAGCTCCATCCGATTCTGCATGTACTTAGGGTAATACTTGTCCAGAAATAACTTCTTAAATCTCTCCCAAGAAACCTGCTGAGTGACTTCTATAGACTTTACTGATTCCCACCAATAGATGACTTCTCCCTTCAAGAAGTAAGTAGCATATGGCGTCTTCTGATCGTCTCCTAACTATACCAACTCAAAAGCCTTCCATCTCCTTGATCCATGTGTTAGCTATCACTGGATCAGTGGTATCATGAAATGCAGGTGGATTCACATTCTGAAAAGCTTTGAAGGTGACAATTTGTCTAGGTGGTACTGGTGGTTCAGGTGGTTGGTGTGGCTCACGGTTATCTTGGTTTTCAATTCGTTGTTGAAGAGTTAGTTGTTGTTGAGCTATAGCATTGGTTTGCTGTTGCAAGGTTTTCAGTAGTCGAAGAATATTTGGGTCTGTGGTGGAAGTGGTTGTTGGGTTCTTCTTTTTGGGAGGCATGATCCTGAAATAAGAGTTGTGTCAAAACAGATATGACTGATAAAATGATTCGGGGGTATCGCATGGCATTCTTATTTACATATGGGGTCAAGTTTCCAAATTAAGCAGATATGATGATAAAAAAATAAAATAACAGTTGAGAGCAAATGGAACAATAGCACATAATTATTGAAATTTTAAAGGTCACAGTACATAGGATTGGGACATAGTCTGATTCTAGGAATAACAGGCTTATTTAAAGGAAAAACGGAAACAACTGGGGATTCCATAGAGTCTGATAGTACAACAACATGAAAGGTAAATGGAAAGAACTAAGGCTCAACTCCATCTGAACGGGGCTTGGTAGTCTTTTCCTCTCGAAGCGTCTTCACAATGCTCTGGAGCTCATCCGCCACCATATGAATGACATACTGGCTGGTATGGTCCCGGTGCGCTGGCATCTCCTCAAGCTTAGTGTTGACGTACTGAACCAAGGTCTCAAGTCTCGCAGTCATCTGCTCCTTGGGCTTTCCTTCGTAGTTTCGGCTGTCCGGATACACGTTCTTCAGTCAGTCTATCAGTCGGTCGTACTTGCCCTGAAGCATGTCGAACATGCGCCTCAACTCAGTATACACTGTGAAAGCAATAGTGTCGTCCGACCCAGAGGATGACGAGGAATGCGCCCTTTGCTGAAAACCAATAAGAGGAGTATTAATAATAATTTACTTAAACTACTCTCTCGTATAATATCTATAACCTACACACAAATCCTATAACCTATTTGGGTTGTTCAGGGACTCTAAACCGTAGCTCTGATACCAAAACCTGTCACACCCCCAACTTTAACAGCAAAATAAATATAGCTATTACAATATTTTAAAAGAAATAATGCAACCAAATCCAAGATCTTACAGTTTAGGGTTTGGAACAGCCCAACACTACCAACTATTATATCTGATTACAAATACCGAGTCCTCACACAACTATTATACTTATTCTACCTGAGCTCGAACATAAGCATCAGCATCACAGGTCTTACGGGCAGTCTGCTTGAATCTAACCATAGCTGCTAGCTGTAATATCAGGGTAAAGCAAGAAGTGAGCCAAATGCTCAACAAGTGCTAACAGCACAACACAAAACATAAATCGAGATATACTTTTAAGAATGCCAATGGAAAGACATAACTAATGATAACGAGAGATAAAACTATGTGAGATGACATCATTTTGCTTGTATCAAAACAATTTTAAAAATCATGTCTTAATCAAAATCATTTTATGACGCTACGGATTACAGCCGGTGATCAGCCGCGAAGTAATCCCGAACCTCGCTGGGTTCTAAAACATTAACAGGAATCCCTAGGCAACTTTTAAGCCTAATATAAGTGTGGAAATGACTCGCGTCTCAGTCCAGATCCACTATTCAAGAAAACATTTATCCCCCTTTAGGACTGAAAACCCATATTTTATTTATTTCAAAAGCTGATGCCGAATTGTAACAAAATCTCTTTTAACAGTACACATGTTTATTAAGGGAATATAGATCAACTCGAAACACGGGAAATATGGTACTAAATCTCAGGGCCATGATTCACAAAACTTTACTCTATTAGGGTAACCAAAAGGTTTTCATATGTCAGAACTTGGACAGGAAAATATGGTGAGACTAATGGATAATATGAAGGGGTAATGCCAAACTGGGCTTAAAGCAATGGTTTCTCGTCAAGGTACAGGTGTTGGATCATTAAGAAGATAAGCTTCACGAATACTATGGGTGTTAAGGTAATGATCTCTAGCTCAGGATGAATGTATATATCAGAATTGTCAAGCTTTAGGATAGGAAAGAGGGTATCAATCAATGAGGAATCATGTTGGTATGTTTCTGACTATCAAAGTTCGAGGTAAGGTTCTATAGGGGTTCAAGCATCAGGATGAGATATCAATACTTAGGAATCATCATCATGTTAATCAAGAGGATCAATCAAGTATTATAACAACTCTTTATTTTATCATGGCATTTAACTATCATGAAAAGACTTTTGAACTACTTGCAATACATAATTGAGGGTTCATGGCATCTCTATGTAATTCAAAGAAAAGCGAGAGATACGTTTGATTTAAACATATCAAAATGACTCAGGATAATTGCATCAATAAATATGAACTGTTTATAGTAAATATGAAAGTCAAGTTGAATCACTTGCCTTGAGATAGGCTGGTCTGGTCTGACTGGTAGGAGCAACTGGAGCTTCACTCGACTTTTATGGCAAGTTTTCCCTCGTCTCGAGATCCTACATAAATAATAATAATCCTCATTATAATATATTCTTACCATCTCAACCTATTTACAACCCGAAATTAAACACGGATGGCACTTAGGCCTATATGCACTTAATTTATATCCACCTTTATATTTCAAATATACACACGTAGCCACATAATCACATATCGTATATTAATACCAAATAACACCATAATGCAACACTAGGCTTGGATGATCTCGACTCACAACTTAAGTCACTTGGTCGCTAAACTAGACAAGATCTTCAAATTTTGGCTTCCTAACTCGATGTGCCTTTCCTAAATTATCCAAAATCTATTGACCCTCACTTGTGCCTTTTGCTCTACTGACCTTATACTATCTTACAACTATGGTGGTCGACCTAATACTCACTTCTAAGTGTTCTAAAACTATGTGATAAGTGAAAGTGCTCACTGGTGCAAATTTCAGAATGACAACTATGGTTTCTTGAGTACATTAGACACTCTTAAACTACAAGTTTTCCTTCAAAACTTTTACACAAGACTCTCCTGACCTAAGGGCTTCTCACAAACTTGATTTGTCTCAAGGGCCTGGCTTGGGCCTTCTTGGGCCTAAGCTAAAAGTCCAAGGTTCCCCTGTTTTTCTGGGCAGAAAATGCCCTGATTTGAATTAACTTGTGACACATGGTTCTAACTCATATCCTATTAAATATGGTTGGAAAAACTTCTCTGACACTCCCTCTAACTAAGGCCCAATTGGGCCTAATGAGGGCCTACCCATGACATGGTCAAATCTCCCTATTTCTAAGTTGCAACAAAACTGTCCCCTGCTGGACAGATTTTGTTATTCTACTTGTGCACCTAACCAAATGACATGCAAACCTCCAACCAACTCCTAAAACCTTTTATATACTCCCAATACTAACTTCTGGTAGCTTGGGCCTCAAAGTGCACACCAATGACATGGTCAAAACTCACTCTAAACCTCAGGGTGCTATACTGATTTTTCTGCAGAAACTATAACTCTCTTTTTCCAAGGTTTTGACTTGACAAACTCAACTAACGACTCAATACTTAAACCAAGACTTATACATGGTATTCTACTGGACTAACTCCCTTATTCTCAAAATAACCTTGGTGAGATCATCCTTACCTAAGGTACAATTATGACAAAACAAAAGAGACTACACTTCACAAATCACAAATCTTCATGCTTTTGTAACAACAAGATATATATTTTTATAAAAGATAACCATGAATTATTACCATGCTACAAGAAGCATAAATCAATATTAACACATTATACCTACTGAAATTAAAGCTCACTAACAAAATCTTTCCAAATGATCAAAATCTTACAACATTCTAAGAGAAATCCACATGCATGCATGCCTTCGGGTTTTTCAAACCAAAACAACACATTTTCTACATATGTTCTATCATAAAATTGACATGCAAGCCTAGCATAAGATATACCTAGATGATCACTTAGCATGCAAAGAGTTTTATCAAATTTTCACCACAAAATTCAAGTCATTATCACATAAACATGCAAAAATTGATTTAAGCAACAAGAATAGTCTTAAGGACCATTCATTCGGCTCCCATATGGTCATGGCCGAATGAAATGGATGGGAATGGCCATTTAATCATCAAGAGTTTCCCTCTCAAGATTTGGCACTTCTCCATTCCTTGTAGTCCTCTAAAAAACAACCCTAAACTCACAAGAATCAAGGTTGTATTTTGAGTTTCACTAAAACCTTTACATGCAACCTTTAAACTTAAACTTTTCACTCATCACTCTTTGAATTATGTATGATCAAGATATAGGAAGTAACATTTACTTGATTGCAAAGTGGGAGCTTGAATGAAGAATGAAGAAAAGGGAGGGGGGTATGGCTTCGGCCAAAAAGCCGAGAGGAGAGGGGATGAAAGGAGGAGTGTGGAAATGGTGGGGAGAATGTGGAGTAATAATCATGTTAGTTTGGTTTTTATTTGGCCAGAAGTGAGTGGATTTGAGATTTTACAAGAGTAACCTTCCAATATAGTTAGGTAGATTTGCATGCAAGGGTAAAGTGGTAATTTGGTTAGTAGAATGAAAGTGAGTGGGGTTGGAAATGTCTTCCTTGCCCCTTAGTTGAATTGGAAGAGTATTTGCATGCAAGGGTAGCCATGTAATTTGATAATTATAACAAATAAAATTTATAAAGATTTATTTTTATAAAATAAAATACATGTTCAAAAATTATAAAATTTATACCATAAAATAACTTGGATTTTTAGAGACTTTATAAAATCATTTTCAAAATTTGTGAACAAAATACCTTTTAAAAGAAATTTTTTCCAAAGCTTAGAATATTCCTTATAAATCAAAAATAAAGAAATTAAATAAACTCTTGCTTTGAAAAATCATATACTACACAAAGCAAATTTATAATACAGAAATTTTCACTCACACTAGCGTACAATCATTGAATATATTTTCATTTGACTTTAATATTATACCCAATCCACAAATAATATTATATAAAATGCCGGTCGTAACATTCTATCTCCTATAAAACATAACACATTCTTTGCATAATGAAAATGAGACTGGTTTAGGAGTGCATACCCAATTTGTTGTGTCAGAATAGGAATGACATCAAAATTTGAGCACTTGTTGGCAAACGTCTTCGTGATGCAATCGAAGAAGAAGCTCCATTCCTTTCGAATATATGGGAACTTGAGTTGACCCAACTTAGCCAAACTCTATTCATACCCAAGATTAGCCATCATTTGTTGTAGCAATGGCTCCTCAACAGCAGAACTGTATTGACAGTTTTCAAGTAGGTGTAAAGCTTTTCGAATTGTTGCCGGAGTAACAACATACTCAACCTCCTGTGCTGTAAACACGATACTTGGTGTCCCATTCTCACCACCATCATCATAAAGTCCTGTACGCCAAAACGTCAAAACTTGAGTTCCAGATAAATAGGATGGCTGCATCAAAGCGAACCCAATTTCACTATGAGATAAGAAATCCTGAATAAAATGAAGTTCCGAAGGAGCTTCACTCTTAGTGAGAATGGCAGCATAGTTGTTTGGGACAAACTTTTCTCCATTAAAGATTATATACTTGGGTACCATTGAGAAATAAGTGAGAAATTAGAGTGCCTGAAAGGTGTTTGATAAAATGTCTGTGTAAAAACCGTAAGTCAATTTAGAGAGAGTAAGAGAAAAGAGAGAGAGTATTGAATACAAAAGTAGATAAAAGATTTAAAATCTTTTCTCTCTTTTACTTATACACGCCACTTGACAGCAGTTATTAAGAAGTGGAACAGACGTTACACCTGTCAGCCATGCAGCAGTTAAGACAAAAGTTTATGGGCACGGGAAATAAGTAATGATTACTATGCACATGCAGTTTTTCAAAAAAAACCGTTCCCACTAAACAAATGATTATTACTTTCTTTATCTCACTTAAACCAATATTCTGATAAAATATAACCGTTAAAGTATTGATCTAAAAATAAATCAAGGAAATAAATACTGCCACATCAGCATCAGGACTTGATTATTATCAGACTTTAAAAGTCATCAGAATATGGCTCCTTTACTCAAAAAGTGAATGTTTATTTCTATAATTCTTCACACATATACTGATATGGTTTCAACAGAACTTAATCATCAGAACTTCCATCAGAACTTGTCCTCGGAATTTATGCAACTGACACTTAAACTTTTCATCTAAAACAACATTGATCACCACAGTAATTTTCATCATTCATATGGAGTGTAAGTGTGTGCTTTAAGCTCAATATGAGACAAAGAGTAATGTCTGATTCACTTTAGTACATCTTAGAAATAAGGCATAACTAAGAACTTTGCTCAAAATCTGTCATTAGTCTAAAGTCTACTATAGAATGAGTTCATGCATGAGTCCACCTCAACTGTTTTGTGCTCATTTTATGCATCTTTTGAAATTCCTTTTTACAGTGGCTTCTCAGTGTAAGTGAGTCACAACTGCTTATCAGAATTTATGCTATTATCAGAGTATTTCTCCAGTAATCAGAGAATGTGAAAAGTCACCAAGAAAATTTTATTTTGCTTTTCTAATGCATATTACTTAATACCAGCAATGCACTTGGGTCTTCCCTTCCACATACATTTTTCTCTAGATCTCAAAGGAGTACCTGATATTTATTTCTTTTCTTTACTTTTTCTTTTGATAAGTGAGGCTTATCAGCACTTAGTACATCCATGAGATTTACCAACATCAGAACTTAACAGATAAGCAACACTATTCTAGTTTTTAACTTAGTAATAAGATACACAAAGTAAACCTAACCAAGCTCAATATCAGAATTTTCTTGTGTTAAAAGATTTTCACATAAACAATTACTTCAAACATGGGATCATTAGTATATTAGAGACTACTAGGTCAGCATCTAGCACAGTTATCCTCATTGGATTGAATAGTCACAGAAATATTCATATCACTATCAGAGTTTAGAAATTCACATCAGACAACAATAAACACTTAGGTAAATTTCAATTTAAGCACAGATTATACAAAGATAGTAATATCTGTTAATATTGATCATAAAGTCTGATATATCAGAACATAAACTAAACAGATTTAGAGAAAGAACCTGAAACCATTCCAATTTCATTTGCCAATCTTGTAAAAGTAGTTTCACACATTGGTTTGGTGAAGATATCTGCTAGTTGTTGATCTGTTGGAACAAAATGCAATTCCACTGTACCTTCCATCACATGTTCCCTTATGAAGTGGTACTTAATGCTGATGTGCTTTGTCATTGAGTGTTGAACTGGATTACCTATAGCAATAGTACTTGGATTATCATAGTAAATAGGGATTTTAGAAAATTCTAACCCATAATCCAGTAACTGATTCTTCATCCAAAGAATTTGTGCACAACAGCTTCCTGCAGCAATGTACTCTGCTTCTGCAGTTGATGTGAAAATTGACTTTTATTTCTTGCTAAACCAAGAAACTAACCTGCCTCCAAGAAATTGGTAGCTTCCACTTGTGCTTTTCCTGTCAATTTTGCACCCTGCAAAATCTGCATCTGAGTAACCTATTAGCTTAAAGTATGATTCCCTAGGATACCACAATCCCAGATCAGCTATACCCTTAAGGTACTTGAAAATTCTTTTCACAACTGTTAAGTGAGGTTCTCTTGGATCTGCTTGAAATCTTGCACAAAAACAGGTAGCATACATAATATCAGGTCTACTTGCAGTTAGATTAGAGTAGTGAGCCATCATACCTCTGTAATCAGTAATATATACTGATGTACCAGTATCCTTATCCAATTTTGTTACAGTGGCCATAGGAGTGGATGCACTTGAACAGTCTTGCATTCCATATTTCTTCAATAAATTTTTGGTGTACTTAGATTGAAAAATAAAAGTTTCTCCTTTATTCTGCTTGACTTGAAGGCCCATAAAATAGCTAAGTTCGCCCATCATACTCATTTGATATCTTAACTACATTAGCTTGGCAAACCTTTTACAAAGTCTGTCATTTGTAGAACCAAAAATGATATCATCAACATATATCTGCACCAACAGTAAGTCCTTTCCATGGTTGAGATAGAATAAAGTTTTAACAATAGTCCCTCTGTTAAATCCACTTTCTAGAAGAAACTGAGCTAATGTCTTATACCATGCTCTTGGAGCTTGCTTAAGGCCGTAAAGTGTTTTATCAAGTCTGTAGACATGATTAGGAAATTTTGAATCTACAAAACCTGGAGGTTGTTCAACATATACTTCTTCTTCCAATTCTCCATTAAGAAAAGCACTTTTTACATCCATTTGAAAGACTGTAAACTTTTTGTGAGCAGCATAAGCCAAAAATATCCTTATGGCTTCCAATCTAGCAACTGGTGCAAATGTTTCATCATAATCAATTCCCTCCTGTTGAGAGTATCCTTTTGCAACCAGCCTTGCTTTACTTCTTGTTATTATGCCATCACTATCAGTTTTATTTCTGAACACCCATTTTATACCAACAACTAATCTGTTGTTTGGTCTTGGCACTAGGGTCCATACTTTATTTCTTTTAAATTCATTTAACTCTTCCTGCATTGCTTGCACCCAATCAGCATCTTGAAGAGCTTCTTCCACTTTCTTTGGTTTAGCCTGAGAAAGAAAAGAATGATAGAGACATTCATTTGATGTTGTTGTTCTAGTTCTAATACCCGCTTCAGGATCTCCAATAATCAAGTTAAGTGTTTGTGCTTTAGTCCACTTCCTTGCAGATGGAAGGTTATCTCTAGAACTGGATGCTCCCCCATGATCCATGATGTCTCCATCAACATTTTCTGATGCTCCCCCTGAAATTATGCTCTCTGAGTTGGATCCTTCAGAATTTGAGTTTCCAGAATTATCAGAACTTGGCCCATCAGAACTTGATGAATCAGAATTTGAGTTTTCAGAATTATCAGAACTTGGCCCATCAGAACTTGATGAATCAGAACTTGAAGAGCCTGTTCAAAGTTCTGATGCTTCTTGAGATGTAGTTGGATCTTCAATATGCTCCCCCTACACAGGTGCATTTTCCTTTGGCGTAGTCACCACAGTTTCAATAACATCCGAGTTTAACCCATCAGAGTTTGCAGTATCAGGATTTAGACTATCAGAATTTACATAATCAGAATTTAAAGCTTCATTCTCAAATCTCAGCTGATCATGATCATTGAAATCTTCAAGTCCAGTAATCTTCTTATCATCAAAAGAGACATTGATAGATTCCATGACAACCCTTGTTCTTAAATTGTAGACTCTGAAGGCTTTTGTGGAAAGTGGATATCCAACAAAAATTCCTTCATCTGCTTTTAGATCAAATTTGGATAGTTGTTCAGGATGAGTCTTAAGAACAAAACACTTGCATCCAAATACATGAAAGTGCTTCAGATTTGGCTTCTGTTTCTTCACCATCTTATATGGTGTCTTTCCATGCATGTTGATAAGTGTTGCATTCTGAGTAAAACAAGCAGTCTCCACAGCTTCAGCCCAAAAGTAGGTTGGTAATTTTGCTTCATCAAGCATAGTTCGTGCAGCTTCAATAAGAGTTCTATTCTTTCTTTCAACAACCCCATTTTGCTGTGGAGTTCCAGGAGCAGAAAATTCATGTTTTATTTCATGGTCTTTGCAGAACTCTTCCATGATCAAATTCTTGAACTCAGTGCCATTATCACTTCTTATGATTTTCACAGAGTCTTTGACCAACTTATCCAGTTGTTTGACATGATCAATCAAGATAGATGCAGTTTCACTTTTTGTGTGCAAGAAATACACCCATATGTATCTGGTAAACTCATCTACTATGACCATAGCATATTTCTTCTTTACAATAGACATGACATTCACTGGACCAAATAGATCAATATGTAGTAGGTGATAAGGTTCAAAAATTGAAGATTCAGTCTTGCTCTTGAATGAAGATTTTCTTTGTTTTGCCTTTTAACATGAATCACAAAGGCCATCAGGAGCAAATACTGATTTTGGAAGTCCTCTCACAAGATCTTTCTTGACTAGTTCATTTATATTGTTGAAATTTAAATGAGAGAGTTTCTTGTGCCAATCCCAGCTTTCTTCAATTGATGCTCTACTTAACAGACAGATTGCAGAACCATCAGAACTTGTTGAAAGCTTGGCTTCATAAATGTTGCCATGCCCGTATCCCTTCAGAACAACTTTGCATGTAGATTTGCTTACAACTTCACAGTGTTCTTCAAAGAAATTCACATGATAACCTCTGTCACAGATTTAACTAATACTCAGCAGATTGTGTTTAAGTCATGAGACTAGAGCTACTTTTTCAATGATGACATTCCCAAGATTGATATTGACATATGTTAGATATATTTGATAATGTCATGGCTAATATAATTTATGTTTAGATTTCAGATCTTACTTAACAGGACATATCAGTACTTAACTGTTGATCAGTATTATACTGGAAGTCAGGACTTAAGTATATCAGTACTTATATTATCAGGAGATAATCATCAGAAGTTAGATATCAGAACTTAAGTGCTGAAGGATGATCAGAGAAGGACAGTAGCTGATTAAAGGAAAGAAGATCGAGATAAACAAAAGTAGAGATATGCATGAAAAAGGAATTCCGTGAAGAATGGAAAACTTGGAAGAAAAGATATCTGATTGATATATTTTAGGAAGCAGAATTATATTCCATATCAATTAGCAATTATCTTGTAACTGTGTAGTATATAAACACAGACATAGGGTTTACACTAAAAGTGTTAATATATATTCGAGAAGATTATTCATTGTAACCCTAGCAGCTCTCGTGATATGTGTTCATCACTGAGAGGTAACAGTTCCATACTGTAACAGAGTTTATTATTTCAATAAAGTTTGTTTTCTGTTACTTAATATTTTAAAGTTCGATTTGATTGTATTATACACTGTATTCACCCCCTCTACAGTGTGTGTGACCTAACAAGTGGTATCAGAGCCAATCTGTTAACACACATACAGCTAAAGATCCATACACAATCATGTCTGGCACAGAAACTCCAACTAAGCCTACCAAAACTGAAGAACCTCCAAAGCCACAAATTCAAAGTCGGTATGAGACTATCAGGGTTCCCATACTGAGACCATCTGAATATCCCATATGGAAGGTAAGGATGACCATGTTCTCGGAAGCAACAGATCCAGAATACCTTGATAGAATCAAGGAAGGCCCTCACAAACCAACCAAGCTCGCTGTTGCAGTTGCAGGTGAAGCAGCAAAGACCGTACCAAAGGAGAAGAGTGATTATACTGCTGAAGATATAGCATAAATTGCTAAGGATGCCAAGGTACGACACTTACTGCATAGAGCCATTGATAATGTAATGTCAAACAGGGTAATCAACTGCAAGACTGCTAAGGAGATATGGGATGCTCTGGAAACAGGGTGTCAGGGAACGGAGACAATTAAGAAGAACAGGAAGACAATACTCACTCAAGAGTATGAACACTTTGACTCAAAGACTAATGAGTCATTGAATGATTTATATGATAGATTTGTCAAACTTTTGAATGATTTGTCATTGATTAATAAAGAGTATGATCTTGAAGATTCAAACCTTAAGTTCCTGTTAGCTTTTCCTGAATGCTGGGATTTGAAGGCAATGATAATAAGAGACAACTACAATCTTGATAGAACAACTCTTGATGAAATCTATGGTATGCTCAAGACTCATGAGCTTGAGATGGAACAAAGAAGCAAGAGGAAAGGAGGAAAGTCAAGGACAGTTGCTCTTAAGGCTGAAGAAGAATTCCCCAAAGCAGCTTCCTCAAGGAAAGACAAGGGTAAAGCTCTTGTCATAAAGTCTGAAACTGAGTCATCAAGTTCTGAAAGTGATGATGACTCAGATTCTGAAAGCTTGCCTGAGACTGATGCTGATGAGGAGATGATGAAGCTGTGTGCTCTTATGGTGAAAGGAATCACAAAGATTGCATACAGGAAGTTCAGGAAGGGAAAGAAGTTTTCCAGGAAAGGCATAAGTTCTGATAAGAAGAATTTCAGAAGATCTGAAGGCAGAGGAGGAAAGTCTAACAGAGGAGATTACACCAATGTTAAATGCTATAACTGTGGTGAGAAAGGCCACATATCTCCTGATTGCAAGAAGGTAAAGGGTGACAAAGGCAAGGCTCTTGTCACAAAGCAGAAAAGTTGGACAGACACCTCAGACTCAAGTGAGGAAAACTATGCATTGATGGCAAATGCTGATAAAGAAAGTGCTGAGAGCAGTTCTGAAGCTGCTGAAACAAAGGTACCTCAGACTACTTATACTTTTCATACTGATGATATTAATGAGTTGAGAAGATATCTTAAAACCATGTTTGTTAGCTATAGAGATCAAACTTTAACATGTGAAAGATTAACTTCTGAAAATCTTGCATTTAAGAAAAGAAATGATTTCTTAGAAAAAGAGTTAGTCATGTTCCATCAAACTCAGAAGGATAGAGATGATGCTTTTTATGTTAGGGATGAAGTGCTAAAAATGAATGAATCTCTAAAAACTGAGTTAGAAAAGGAAAGAGAGACTATCAGGACTTGGACTAACTCTGGCAAAACAACTCAAAATTTGCTAAGTAGTGGAAACTGGAAAGAGGGCTTAGGTTATGGAGAAGATAAGAATGATAAAGGAACTGAAGAAATTAAGCCTGTTGATAAGCAAAAGCCAAAGTTAAAACCTGTTAAGTTTGTAACTGTAAAGTCTGAAAATGAGAAATCAGAAGTTACAAAGGAATTAACTTCTGACAAACTAAAACAGGAAAAGACAGCTGAAGTGAACATAGGCTTAATGACAAAGAAGCAGCTTAAGCATAAGCTGAAAGATGTTAAGAATGCAAACAAGGTAAAATCACCTAGGAAAAATAGGAATGGAAAGGAAGGTGTGAATAAAAGCAATAATTATAAACCTGTTCCTGATGCTCCTAGGAAAACATGTCATAATTGTGGAAGTTCTAACCATCTGGCTTCTTTTTGCAGGAAGAATAAGAATATTAACTCCTTACCTTCAAAATCAGGAGTTAAGAGTCAGTCTGTTAGATACAAACCACAAAATCCTTGTTTTTATTGTGGTAATTTATGGCATTCCATTTATACTTGTAAGGAATATCATAGCTTGTACTATGATTATTATCAAATAAAACCTTCTTTGAAGAAAGTTGCCATTGTTCCTTCTAGTATAAATTCTGATTCAAAGTCTGATAGTGTAAGTTCTGATAAGAAAAATGTTAACATAAACTCTGATGCTAAATCCGCTGCAAATGTTAACAAACTTAATAAGGCCAAAGGATCCAAGCAGGTCTGGGTCCTTAAAACTAATAATTAGTGGTCTTTATGATTGCAGGGCAACAGGAAAAATATTCTAGTTCTGGACAGTGGATGTTCAGGACATATGACTGGAAATAAGGCCCTGCTATCAGATTTTGTGGAGAAAGTTGGCCCAAGTGTTTCTTATGGAGATGGCAACATTGGAAAAACATTGGGATATGGCAATATCAATCTTGGAAATGTCATAATTAAAGAAGTAGCTCTGGTCTCAGGACTTAAACACAACCTACTGAGTATAAGTCAAATCTGTGACAGAGGTTATCATGTTGATTTCTTTGAAGAACACTGTGAAACTGTGAGTAAATCTAAAGGCAAAGTTGTTCTGAAAGGATACAGGCATGGTAACATTTATGAAGCTAAGCTTTCAACAAGTACTGATGGTTCTGCAATCTATCTGATGAGTAGAGCATCAATTGAAGAAAGCTGGAATTGGCATAAGAAACTCTCTCATTTAAATTTCAACAATATAAATGAACTGGTCAAGAAAAATCTTGTGAGAGGACTTCCAAAGTCAGTATTTGCTCCTGATGGTCTTTGTGATTCCTGTCAGAAAGCCAAACAAAGAAAGTATTCATTCAAGAGCAAGACTGAATCATCAATTCTTGAGCCTTATCATCTACTACATGTTGATCTATTTGGTCCAGTAAATGTCATGTCTATTGCAAAGAAGAAGTATGCATTGGTCATAGTGGATGAGTTCACCAGATACACATGGGTGTATTTCTTGCACACAAAAAGTGAAACAGCATCTATCTTGATTGATCATGTCAAATAGCTGGATAAAATGGTCAAAGATTCTGTGAAAATTTTAAGGAGTGATAATGGCACTTAGTTCAAGAATTTGATAATGGAAGAGTTCTTCAAAAACCATGGAATAAAGCATGAATTTTCTGCTCCTGGAACTCCACAGCAAAATGGAGTTGTTGAAAGGAAGAATAGAACTCTCATTGAAGCTGCACGTACAATGCTTGAAGAAGCAAAGCTTCCAATCTATTTCTGGGCTGAAGCTGTGCAGACTACTTGTTTTACTCAAAATGCAACACTCATTAACAAGCATGGAAAAACACCATATGAGATGGTGAAGAAAAAGAAGCCAAATCTGAAATAGTTTCATGTATTTGGATGCAAGTGTTTTGTTCTCAAGACTCATCCTGAACAGCTATCAAAGTTTGATCTAAAAGCTGATGAAAGAATCTTTATTGGATATCCACTTTCCACAAAAGCCTTCAGAGTCTATAATTTGAGAACAAAAGTGGTCATGGAATCTATCAATGTCTCTTTTGATGACAAGAAGATTACTGGTCTTGAAGATTTCATTGACCATGATCAGCTGAGATTTGAAAATGAAGACTCAAATTCTGATACTGAAAATCCTGACAGTCTAAGTCTTGATACTGTAAACTCTGATGGATTAAACTCTGATGTTATTGAAACTGTGGTGACTACGTCAAAGGAAGATGCACCTATGCAGGGGGAGCATACTCAAGATCCTACCACATCTCAAGAAACATCAGAACATGCATCTGGCTCTTCAAGTTCTGATTCGTCAAGTTCTGATAAGCCAAGTTCTGATAGTGCTGAAAATCTAAACACTGAAGAATCCAACTCAGAGTGCATAGTTTCAGGGGGAGCATCAGAAAATGAAAATGAAGATAACATGGATCATGGGGGAGCATCCAGTTCTAGAGAAAACCTTCCATCTGCAAGGAAGTGGACAAAATCACATACACCTGATTTGATAATTGGAAATGCTAATGCAGGTGTCAGAACTAGAACAGGTACTTCAAATGAATGTCTCTACAATTCTTTTCTCTCTCAGACTGAGCCAAAGAAAGTGGAAGAAGCTCTTCAAGATGCTGATTGGGTGCAAGCAATGCAGGAAGAGTTAAATGAATTTGAAAGAAACAAAGTCTGGACCCTAGTGCCAAGACCAAAGAATAGATCTGTTATTGGTAAAAAGTGGGTATTCAGAAACAAAACTGACAGTGATGGCATAATTACAAGGAATAAGGCCAGGCTGGGTACAAAAGGATATTCTCAACAGGAGGGAATTGATTATGATGAAACATTTGCACCAGTTGCTAGGTTAGAAGCCATAAGGATATTTTTGGCTTATGCTGCTCACAAAAAGTTTACTGTCTTTCAAATGGATGTAAAAAGTGCTTTTCTCAATGGAGAATTAGAGGAGGAGGTATATGTTGAACAACCTCCAGGCTTTGTAGATACCAAACATCCAGATTATGTCTACAGGCTTGATAAAGCGCTTATGGACTTAAGCAAGCTCCTAGAACATGGTATGAGACTTTAGCTCAGTTTCTTCTGGAAAGTGGATTCAACAGAGGAACAATAGACAAAACACTGTTCTACCTCAACCATGGAAAGGACTTACTTCTGGTTCAGATTTATGTTGATGATATCATTTTTGGGTCTACAAATGACAAACTTTGCAAGAAGTTTGCCAAACTAATGCAGTCAAGATATCAGATGAGTATGATGGGGGAACTTAGCTATTTTCTGGGCCTTCAAGTCAAGCAGAATGAAGAAGGCACTTTTATTTGTCAAACCAAGTATACCAGAAACTTGCTGAAGAAATTTGGAATGCAAGATTGTTCAAGTGCATCCACTCCTATGGCCACTGCAAGAAAATTGGATAAGGATACCGGTAAATCAGTAGATATTACTGACTACAGAGGTATGATTGGCTCTCTACTCTATCTAACTGCTAGTAGACCTGATATCATGTATGCTACCTGTCTTTGTGCAAGATTTCAAGCAGATCCAAGAGAACCTCACTTAACAGCTGTGAAAAGAATCTTTAAGTATCTTAAAGGAACAGCTGCTCTGGGATTATGGTATCCTAGAGAATCAGATTTTAAACTAATAGGTTACTCAGATGCAGATTTTGCAGGTTGCAAAATTGACAGGAAAAGCACAAGTGGAAGCTACCAATTTTTTGGAGGCAGATTGGTTTCTTGGTACAACAAGAAACAAAAGTCAATTTCCACATCAACTGCAGAAGCAGAGTATATTGCTGCAGGAAGCTGTTGTGCATAGATTCTTTGGATGAAGAATCAGTTACTGGATTATGGGTTAACATATTTCAAAATCCCTATTTACTATGATAATCAAAGTGCTATTACTATGACAGGTAATCCAGTTCAACACTCTATGACAAAGCACATCAGCATCAGGTACCACTTCATAAGGGAACATGTGGATGAAGGTACAGTGTAATTGCACTTTGTTCCAACAGATCAACAACTAGCAGATATCTTCACAAAACCACTATGTGAAGCCACTTTTACAAGATTGGTAAATGAACTTGAAATGGTCTCAGGTTCTTTTTCTAAATCTGTCTAGTTTTGTTCTGATACATCAGACTTTATGATCAGTATTTACAGAATGTAATCTCTTTGTTTATTCTGTGCTTAATTGAAATACATGTTTAAGTACTGATTGTTGTCTGATATATGTTTCTAAACTCTGATAAGTGATATGTCTGTTCAAGTAACTATTCGATCCTATGAGGATAACTGTGCTAGATACTGACCTAGTAGTCTTCAATAAACAAATGATTCCATGTAAGAAGTAATTATTTCAGTGGAAATGTTATGACACTAGCAAATTCTGATAATTGAGCTTAGTTGAGTTTCCTTTGTTTATCTTATTACTAAGTCACAAATTAGAATAATGTTACTCATTTGTTAAGTTATGATACTAGTAAAACTGCTGATTGTACTAAGTGCTGATAAACCTCACTTAGTAAACCAGTTAATGACTCATCAGGTTTTGAGTCAAAGTGTTCATACTCTTGTGAGAGTATAGTCATCCTGTTCTTCTTAATTGCATCAGTTCCCTGGCATCTTGTTTCAAAGGCATCCCATATCTCTTTTGCAGTCTTGAAGTTAATTACCCTATTTGACATGACATTATCAATGGCACCATGCAGCAAATGCCTTACCTTTGCATCCTTGGCAATAGATGAGATATCTGCAGCTGTATATTCACTTTTCTCCTTTGGTACAGTCATTACTGGCTGGTCTGCAACTACAACAGAGAGCTTAGTTGGCTTATGTGGTCCTTCATTAATTCTGTCATGGTATTCTAGATCTGTAGATTCCAGAAACATAGTCATCCTCACTTTCCATATGGGATACTCAGAAGGTTTCAGTATGGGAACCCTAATAGTCTCATATCGATTATGGATTTGAGTCTTTGGAGTTTCTTCAGTTTTGGTGGGCTTGGTTGGAGTTTGTTCTTCTTCAGACATGATTGTTTTGGATCTTTACTGTATATGTGTTAACAGATAGGCTCTGATACCACTTGTTAGGTCACACACACTGTAGAAGGGGGTTGAATACAGTGTATACTATAATCAAATCGAATTAAGAACACAAGTATGAAACGCAGAATAATCTTATTAATAAAATAGTATTACAATGGAACCGTTCTCTCTCAGTAATGAACAAATATCACGAGAGCTGCTACGGTTACAATGAATAATATTCTCGATTAAGATAACACTTATACTGTAAACCCTATGATGTGTTTATATACCACATAGTTACAAGATAATCTTCTAATTGATATCGAATATAAGCCTGCATCCTAAAATATATCAATTAGTTATCTTTTCCTCCAAGTCTTCTATTCTTCATAGAATTCTTCTCCATGCATATCTCTTCTTGTTTTAGTCTTGATCTTTTTTCCTTTCAATCAGTCGCCTTCCTTATCTGAATGTCTTCTTAAGTCCTGATATTATCTCCTGATAAATATCTTCTGATATCTTGAGTTCTGATAACTTAAGTTTTGACTTCAGTATAAGTACTGATTTGCATTTAAGTCCTGACTTGTCCTGTGAGTCAAGATATGAAAACTAAACACAAATCATTATTAGACATGACATCACAAATATATCTAACATGTATCTAGACTCAGAAAAATATTCCGCTTACAATAAAAATACTTTTGAGACCTAAATCTTTTTGTATCAAAAGGTCGCCTGCTTTGCGAGTGTTTCTGAGTCGGTTATTGATCGATAAATACTATTTTTGACCCGATTTAAATTGTAGAAGTATCGAGACCTATCTTTTGGCAATGCGACTTATATGTTACATGAATTAAGTGTTTACGTGTTATATGAATAACATGATTATGTTCTATACGACCCGCATGCTATCTATTACAATTTTCAATACCATGATTAGATATAAACGATCGGGTAGACGTTGAGACGTATAGTTACGTCGATTGAGTTTTGTTTTGTAAATTGAGATAGTGCTTTTGTTTATAGAATCGAGTAGCGAGGAGTGTAGTCAGGTGTTACACTGAGTTAATAACCAACTGTGATAAGCTGAGGTTCTAGTGAAGAGTTAGTGTGCATACCAGGCAAGTATTCTCGAACCTTCTTGTGATATATTGCAAACATATCTTCCATATTCTAAATTCAGAATAGTTAAATATTTTACATTTTGATGCAATTACTCTTAATTATGCAAATACCTTTTATTCTTGTTCCTTATTATTATTGGTGATTTCTTGGGCAAATACCTATTATTCCGGGTTATTTGCGAACCCTGAATCGGGATGTTTTGAAATCAAATTGATTTAACATCAAAATACTCTACGGACTGGATGGTTACGATGAGGGTCATGGATGGACCGGACCCTATGGGCCGGGAATGGACCAGACCCTTGATTATTGGGCCATAGTGCCTGGGTACTTGAATGGATCTATATAGGCAAGTATAGATATGCACTATATCATGACTGATCAGCAGGGTATATATGCGAATGTTGGTTCTAGTGTCCAGTCTAATTTATTGTTGATCGCCACTAATGGCATTCCTTCTTGAAAATTCTTATGATTGCAAAACCAACCAAATATCAGATTCAGGAAATGGATCAGTGAATTGTTTGTTGATTTTTGATCAAATGTCTTATTCTCTCAATTGTTTTAAATAAAGAAAGATGTTTATAAAATCATTCAAAAACTGTTTCCAGAAGTTTCTTTTGATAATGATACCTGGAAACCAATTATGATACTTGTTGGGCATTTTTGGCTCAATCTTGCTTTGTGAATTCTTATTTCTTTTAGTATCAAATGAGGATAAAAGTGAATAGATTTTAATAGAAAGCAAAAATTGGAGAGATACCAACTACAGAAAGTTGGAGATATCACAGTGAATAAGACGAGAAAGTTAGTAAGGAGATAATAGAATTTTATTTAGTTGTTATAAATTTTAGAAGGTTAAATTCGTATTTCATACCATAACCTGTAAACGGTCTGGAATTGAGGGGTTATCTGTATATTTATTTTAATATACAGGTTTATATTATTTAAAGTTGGTTGTTGATACCCAATTCTGATCCCGGATTTGGGATGTTACAAGTTGGTATCAGAGCTACAGGTTATTGATCCCTGAAATAAGAATAGGTAGGAATTAAGATATGATTGACAGGTCAGATAAGATAGGAAAGACTTTAAGTAAACTCATGTTGAGTTTGAGTTAAGATTGTCAGATATGATATCGATTATTAAGATATGATATTGTCAGATATGGAATTGAGGGGTTATCTGTATATTTATTTTAATATACATGTTTATATTATTTAAAGTTGGTTGTTGATACCCAATTCTGATCCCGGATTTGGGATGTTACAAGTTGGTATCAGAGCTACAGGTTATTGATCCCTGAAATAAGAATAGGTAGGAATTAAGATATGATTGACAGGTCAGATAAGATAGGAAAGACTTTAAGTAAACTCATGTTGAGTTTGAGTTAAGATTGTCAGATATGATATTGATTATTAAGATACGATGTTGTTAAGATAGTTGTGAGGCGAATATATTGACGCTATAGGTATATTGAATACCAGATCCTATAGTTGCGAGGAGTCAACAGCTCGACGAATATTGGGTAAATTATGTAATATCCCGTATTTTCAGAATTATTATTATTATTATTTGAATATGTTTATGTGATTTTCTGATTTAGAAAGAATAAAATGGTGGATATTTTATTCCTATTTGACGAGTTTGTGTTATTAAATGGTAATATGCTAATTATTAAGTGTTATATCGATCCTTGTTAATTTCTAAAAATATTTGCTTAAATGTATTATTTTCAAAAGTTATTTGAAAACCGATCAATTATTGGTATCGGTAAATTGAGTTCGTTTAGTAATATTCGGGATTGGATGGATATTATGTCTGTTATGTATTGTATGTAATATTAATTGTGTGGGACTCAATTGTGATTGAGGATTATTTGTATTATTAATTATTGAGTCGTATCGTTTTGTTTTTCTCTTTAAAAGTGATTTTATTGAAAATTTAATTTCATAAATATTTAAATTATTTTAAAAATTATTTTTATGACTTTATAATTACAATAATTATTTTTGGGATTTTATAAAATTTAGAAATCAATATTTCATCAATTATTTAGCCCTATATGATTTTCTGATTTCATTTATTTGTAAAATCCGTATTTAATTCCAAAATTCTTCAAAAATTATGAAACTCATATTTATTCAAGTTTGGAATATTACGAGAATTTTAAAATTATTTTGGGAATTTTTAGGATTAATTTTACCCGCACGTTGAATCGTTTAATTGCTAAAAGCGGGTATAAATTGCGTTTCAAAAATTATTTTAAAATTTCGAAATTTATGTTTTTATAAACTTCGGGATATTTGTAACATTTTAAGACTATTTTCGTGATTTTCTGAATTTGTTTCAAGTGCAGCTTGGTTCGTTAAATTGTAAAATACGGGTATAGTGCGCGAGTCAAAAATGCTTTAAAAATTATGAAAATTTTATTTTATTAGTTTCGGGGTTTTTAGAAAATTTTAAGATTATTTTCATAATTTTATAAATTTATTTTATGCGCAACATGGTTTGATAAAATATAAAATGCGGGACAGAAATGAGCGTGCAGTGCAAGAGGGACACGTGTCAACACAAAGACACGTGCCCTAGTGTTTTGTGTTGTGCGTGGCATGTTGCTGTTGCTGAAAAAAAACAAAACAAAACAAAACAAATTAACCCCAGTACCCCACCCCCCACCCGCGACCTGCACCACTCCCCCCCCCCCCGTTTTATTTCTTTTACTTAGAAACTAGACAAACCTCCTCCCTTCTTTTTCATTTTCTTTACCCCTCTTCTGTCTCCCCTCTCCCGTATATTTATATATACTTTCAACTTTCAAAAATTCATATCTCTCAAACCGTTCGCCCAAATTTTAATTATTATATATATAAACGATCAGCGCTTCGATACCTACGCATAGGTATATATATTGCGAGGTTTTGAGAAGAAAAATTGCGGGGCATATTTCCGTTATATTTCCGTTTTAATTTATTTTCGGGGCATAGAAAAAGAGTTTGGAGGCGGTGATTACTCCACATGGCATCTCAGCGTGTATATATCTATCGCTATTAATTTCGGATTTTTCTAGAGATATTTTCCGGACATCAGATTTTCTCTTCGAGGTGATTAGAATTTATTTTGGGAAACGATTCCAAAATTCCGCCTTCGTACTTTTGTATATTATAGCATGTTAGTGTTTATATATTTATTTCATAATTTTTAGAAATTGT
This sequence comes from Apium graveolens, assembly GCF_009905375.1. NCBI lineage: Eukaryota > Viridiplantae > Streptophyta > Magnoliopsida > Apiales > Apiaceae > Apium > Apium graveolens. The sequence goes on along the minus strand of NC_133648.1, from coordinate 173,069,520 downwards.
TGGAGAAGTCACTTTTGGTTCGAGTTTTGGTTCAGGTGGCCGTGTTATTCATTTCTGGAGTGTTTATATGCGTAAATATAAATTATTGTGTTGATTTTTGTTGGTTGTGTCGATATGATATCGACTGGCAGTCCGAGAAATAGAGGAGGTGCTGTCCGATTTCCTAGAAAATATTATTTTAAATTATTTTCCAGTCTCGATAATTCTTATAAAATTATTTTCGGGTGCTCGAGCCCTATTATTTAGTTTTAAAATGATTCAGAGACCTGTTTTAATTCCGAAAAATGTTCAAAAATTCATAATAAATAAACCGTTCGTCCGTTTAATACGAGACGAACGCGTACAGACTCAGAAAAATATTCCGCTTTCAATAAAAATACTTTCGAGACCCGAATTCTTTTGTTTCGAAAGGTCACTTGTTTTACGAATCATTTTGAGTCGATTTTTGATCGATAAATCATATTTTTGACCCGATTTTCGTTTTAAACATACCGAGTCGACCCTTCTGATGAACCGAGTCTTATGTGATATGAATTATGTGATATATGAGTTATGTGCTTATGTGCTATGTGAATTACGTGTATATGTGGGTCATAAGTCTTGTGTTTGACTGTTTTCCTTGTGTGTGGGCTATCGTATGGGTAGACGATAGGCTTTTGACGCGTAGTTCGTCGAGTGGTTATCGATTAGACAATTAAAGTTCTATATTTTAATTATAGATGCGGATCATTCGAGTTGATCAAGACAAGATGTTGGATAAAGAGTGAGATGGAATGGAAGTGGATATCTGGCTTCTAACAATCGCAGGAGCATCATATCAGTAAGGTGTTGAAAAGCAGGACGGAGATGTCTTCAGACAGAATGTCAGAATAGATGCGTCTTTGCGAGTGTGACTAACTTCTAAAACCCAAAGGCAAGTATCCCTATCATCACTTGTTGTTTAAGTGATATTTATTTTGAATCGTATCATGCAAGTATTGCTTTCCCTATTCTCAGTTTAGAATCGATAAATGTTTTACATATCGCTGAATTAAATAATTCTGTTTATGCAAGTATTCTTCCACTATTCTATGTTCAGAGTAGCTAAGTGATTTTACTTATCCAATTATCGGATTTATAAATATTGTGGATTTTGAGAAAGATGACGTTGTTTTGGTTTTCTGCCCAAGTGAATGGGCGAATAAAATTTATAAGGGTGTCGAGTATTATGACCCCTTTCAATAAAAATGTTTTAAGATTGGATGGTTGCGTAAGAGGCTGTGGCGGCGGTCCAGCGTGAGCTATGTGTTATACAGGATATAACACCTTGCTAGGCCGATATGTGCCTTGGGTACCCCTTTGTTTAGTTGGATATGCTTCGGCATACCGGTGTTGCTCCGCGGCTGATCACCGGCGGTAACACACCGTCATTCGAGGATTCCAATCTAAATTATTATATTGCTTTTGACATCTTACAAGGAATGATTTATTAAGTATTTTGTTTTCGGATAAAAGATGAAATGTGGTTTTGATTCAGTTTCTTATTTTGAGAATACTTAGTTTGTTGTTAAATATCAAAGGTGGTATTAGTACAGATGATTGGTGTTGACTTCAGTATGGGATGTTGTGAGCATCAAAGTTCGTAGTGATATCTAATTTGATATGATAACAAAATAAGTATTAATTTCAAGAGTTCAGTTTTGAGTAAAGTTTACGATTCAATCCAGAATCATTGTTTCATGTTAGAATTGTTTACGATATTTCCGTAAACACTGTTTTACGAGTTTTATTCTCGTCAAGATTCAAAGTATTGCTGAAGCATTTCGCTCGAAAATATCAAAAAGAGTTTTGAATACAGTGAGAAATAATTATCCGATTCTTTAACAAATTTTATGATTCAGCAACTATAATTTTAAAAATGTTCTGCTCTAATGCAGATATCAATTTTATATCAAAACGACCATATATATGCTATAATGATCTTGCTGAGTATTTCTTTCACTCATACTTGCCTGTTTTTAAATTTAACCTCCAGTGAGGATTAGCTTGCGCTGTTTAGCTACATAATTTGAGGAAGCCAAGAAGAAGCTCTTGGAAGGTGGTTGATCCAGGGTTTGCGGGCTAGTGTAAGTTTTATTGTGTAAAGTTGTTTATATTATATTATATTATATTATAGTTTTGTATTTTATGTGGGCCTAGTATACTTCATTTCGAAGTTATACTAGTGGGTTTAGTTTTGAGTTGAAATTTATTGAAAAGAGTTTTAAAAGAAAGAGAAAAATTTATTATGGAATTTGGATATCTTGTTTCTAGAACTGTAACCTTAAAAGATCTTGGATTAGTTTGGGGTCATAAATGATAAATATCTTCCGATGGCATTTATTTATTGATTTAACAGGTTATTTTGGATTGAGATTTCATCGTGACGACCAAATCCCTTGACCCCGGATTTGGGGGCGTTACAAATTACCTTTATTTTCATATGGTTTTAAATGAAATTGAAATCAATCCTTTTGAGAACCTTAGATAAGGAGAGGTAGATGAGTTTTAGTATGATTCAACTTAGAATTATGTAGTAGGGTAAGTGTAACACCCCCAAATTCGGGGTCGGGGATTCGGGTTATCACGAGTTCCATTTCCCTTATCAATACTTAATCTTAACAGTCAACCGACTACTGAGTACTGTGACCCCACAATATACACACACACACACCACAAGTTATAGTCTCAGAGATGAATGCCAAAAATAACACAAGTCATTTTATTCCACAATTATAAACCGTTCCACCTTAAAAGGGTTTCTGAATAATTTACATATTCCTTGCCATTATTACAATTCATATTATACATAAGTCTGGTTCATCAATAGTTGAAAACCTAGCCTATTTGTAGCTCCTACCTCAGCTACGGCGACATCAACGCTTCCAGAAAACTGCGGAACGTTTCCTAACCGCTTGCGAATTGGAAGCTTGGTCTTGTTCATCTTTTCTATCTGTTGTTGTGTGATGAAAGAAGAAAGCAAGGGTGAGAAACAAGCCCACCAAAATAATATGTATAATGATTAATAATATATGAGCATTCTCATAGTACTCATGAAAGTCTTGGTCAAGAAGAAATGACCCAAGCTTATATCTTAACGCGACCAAGTCGCAAAATATTCAGTATATATATATATATATATATATATATATATATATATATATATATATATATATATATACTTTTCACAATATTTGAAATCCTCTGACATGTATAACATCCACAGAGTTCCAGTTTATAACTGTATAAAAATATCGTTGCACGGTGATCTCATATATCTAACCTTGTCTCAATGTTTTTCTGTAAATCTTTGACATGCACAAGATAATCATTTACTAGATATAAGTTTAAAAGATGAAGTTACAAGATACTCCAATATACTTATATCTTTTCCGAATACTACTTGAACTACCACCGTTCAATGTATAAATAGTTCATCCCATAGATTAAGCTACAAGACAAAACTTGTATAGAATCAATCTTTAAAATATCATCAAAATAAAATGAAGTTACGAGATACTTCATTTGATGCAAACATCATTTTGAAAACTGTTCCCTGCCAACACTCAACAATCGCCCAACCGTAGCCTTCATATCGAAGTGCTCTGGGTAGTGTTGCAGAAATATCCAATTAGATGATGAACTCATTACGGGAGTTTTCCGCGCCAGGAAGACCACTTACGATGATCAATCGCAGTAGTACAACCCCACCATTTTCTACATGTAGAGGAGAACCTGTCGGATTTACTTGTCAACCGAACACTGGACTCCTAAGGAATGTACCGTCTTGCGGAACTTCCCAGCCATTTGGGCCAATATAATAAGGCTGGGCCGGCGCCACTCGACCACTTACGCCACTCCTAGTTCAGATGAAATCCATGACTCTGAAACGTAAAGCTCGTCCCCACTTTCCCCAAGTAGAAACTTGTTGATATGGCTCCACCAAGAAGTCGTATCTAGTTGGAAAGGAAAACTCACCGATATTTCCCAGGCGATGCCTGTTAATGGATTAACTTGTTCCAAGAATTTTACTTCCCGAGTATTGGGTAAGTAATCAAAACTCTTTTATCAAAATAGCAACCTGGTTGCGAATATAAAACACACCACAGAGCCGGATCCCTCAGGTTTTGAGCGGATATTTAAATCCCCTTTGAAAGGAAGATCTTAAATATATAAAAAAATGAGTTTTGGGTCCGCTCTAACTTTTAAAATCATTTTGAAGGCTCGCAAACATTTTTAAGAATGTTTGGAGTAGTGCTGATTTAATGAAATAAATCAGTCCCAATTTATTAGAAAATATCCGAATATTATTATTTAAATAATATTCTCATAAAGAATAATCTTTATAAAAATAATTGAAGTAGAAGTTTTAAAACTTATACTTGCAATGAATATTAAATGACCAAAGATATACTTATACAAAAGTACTATCTTTATTTGAATAATCAAAAGTGAGTTTGATTATCGACACATTATTCTTTAATAAAATTAAGAATAATAATAAGTAAATAATCGGAGTCATAAGTCCTCTAATGAATATTCAACTGATAATATTCATTAATAAATTAAGCGGAGTCATAAGTCCTCGAATGAATATTCAAAATAATATTCAATAATAAAATAAACGGGGTCATAAGTCCTCGAAAGAATATTCAAAATAATATTCATTAATAAAATGAGGTTATCGAATAAACCTTATTTAATTCATAGTTTTTAAAAACTATTCATATATATATATATATTATACTCGGAAGCATCGACTCCCGGTTTTAGAAAAATGTTCACCTTTAGGTCCCCTATACTAAGGGTATATGCAAATTACCGCTTATCTCTAGCATAGGTATTATCAACTGAATCAACAGATATATGTATCAAGAATACGAAACAGGCATGCATATATACCATATCACATGCTACAATATATCGCAAGAATTTGCTAAATAACCATTATGCATCTATCACAAGATAATGCATGTACAAATGTATACATCACAACAACAGTATAACGGATAGAAAACTTGCCTGAGCGACTGGGGGTTACAAATGGCTTGGGACGAGTCTGGTAACCTATAAACAACATATAAGTTGGAATTAAACCAAAGTCGCTTATGAATCTATACTTTGACCAATTAGACCCTAACGTTCGCTTTTGCGCTTAACGATTCACTTAAGTCGCTCGAGTACCCTCGGCTCCACCATTTTTAATAAATTCACCATTAAGGGTTTTAAGGCGATTCTTTCGCGAGTGCCTTACCAACTGCCTAATACACTTTACATAAATGTTTCATACTCCAATTATTCATTTAAGGTCTTTAACCTATGTTTCAAAGTAAGGCGAGGGGTAATGGTTCGTTCGCGAAATGCCGTTACTTAAAACGGTCGTTTCTCCTAAACCGTACATCAGATTCAAACGAACCACATATCAAAACGAAGCTCGTAACATGAACTATCTAATCATGGCAATGGCCAAAACCTAGAAGTGAGTTCACGGGTCCTAATGTTAAGAACAAAAACAGTCTAAAGTCAATCGGACATTACGACGGCTATGTTTACGTGATTACCCAAATTTAAACCACTCCAAATCAACCCACAATCACAACCCCATCAAAACTCCATCCATACTTCACCATAACAGCCCGAACAACTCAACATTATCAATTTATACTATTCTTAAACATGAATTTAAACTACACTTAAGTTCATTAATCAACAATCCAAGAATTACCACTCCAAAAGCTTCACAAAACCAACTAATCTCTACATTCACAACAAACAAGCCTCTCATGAATTATAACAACAAAACTAAACCTAATTACTCAAATAAAGTTAGGGTTTGGAGGGGTTATACCTTCCTTGGAGAGTGGAGAATCAAGTAATTAGCTTGGAATCACCCTTAAAAGTCCTTATCCAAGCTTAATCTAAACAAACACTCAAGAACAAAAATTTTAGTTCTTGAAAAACACTATTCACCATCTTCTTCCATGATTTTTAGGAAGAGATTGTGAATGATTTAGGAGCTCAAACTTGTAGGATAGCTATATCTATGCATAAGGAGTCTTAGATAATTACCTTGCTAATTAACAAAGCTTGAACTAGGATTTTGAATTTCTTGCTTTGAAGAAGAAGAAAAATCCGAGAGCTTTTGGATAAAGAAGGTGAGATAGATTTTTGTTTTCGGTGAAAATGAAATGTTTTGGCTTGGTTGGTTGTTTTTGATTTGTTTTGTTTTGTTTTATTACCTTTTTACCATGGTAACTTTTGTGTGGTTCTAAATCAACCAACAACACACTTTGCTTGGTCGTGCTTATGTCACCATGTGATGTCACCCTCCCACCTTTGTCCTCTTCTTATTGGTTTGATGACATCATCCCTACTAACCTCTTTGATTAGCTTCTAATTACTTGGCTAATGACCGCTGATCTGTTATACGGTTCGCTTAACTTTTGTTTTCGTTTATCGTTTGAGGGATCATACCCGGGATCTTATTACTTGGGTTCCCTTAACCTTTCTCAATACATTATATTCCTTTTATGATCCTCTCTTAAAATCCTTGAATTTAAATCCTTTTTATCATGTTACCTTATACTCAATTCTTTCGATATCTGGTGGATTTTCGGGAAAAATCAAAGTGTTCGGATTTGAATTCTGACGATCTTTACATACACTTATATACCACATAGAGTACTAATAATATCTCAGAAGATCAATAAAAGAACCCCTACATAGTGTGGTATGAAAAGTTTTCTTATTCAGCATACTCAGCAAAAGCACTATTCATAAGGGTTTCAAAAATTCCAAAAATTGGGGTTATTACAGTAAGGTTCAGGCTGGAGGTAACAAGTTGATTAAAGAGCCGGCATTGCAAGTTTCAAAGACACGGCAGTTGTTGCAAGTTTCAAAGACACCACAGTTGTGAGAAATTTTCTTATCACTTATCGGGAACTGCGCAGGGAACGACACATCGATCTTATTAGGTATACTTAAGGTGAACAAGAAGATACGACTTTATCTACGGATAGAACGTCGAATTGTGTTAACTTATTTTAATTATGACATCAAGGACGACGAAGAGAATATCAAAGATTTATGAATAAGATAGTATGCAACGGTAAATGAAGTTTTTATCGACTAATAAATGCGAAATGAACCCAAGGAGGGGTAGAAGATATATCGACGTGGATGGACCCTTATGTGGTCGTTTCTTTAATGAGATACCCTATTGATAAATTATGAGAATAACAAACAACTCATATAGTAAGGACGACTATATGTGCAATTTTCAAAATTTTAAACAAGTTTTTAAAAAGATTTTCTTGATAAATTTTTAAAAGATCTTTACACAAAATGAGTTTTAAAATTTGGTTGTCGAATTACTACTTGAGTTTCTTGTTTGTTATAAGTAGTAGATTACTTGGAAGAATAGTTGATTTAGACTCAGTAATGTTAGTTCAGAGGGCCAAGTAGACTCGCTAATACGGAGAAGTTTTAAATTTTCTCGGAAGAAGAGTGCAAACCTTGTTTAATAGTATCAACAATCGAATCAACGTGCAAAAACATTATTTATCCAATTTATGAAATTATTAAAGTTTAAAAAAGGTTCGTTGATCCAAAAGAAGTCTGAGGGTGATTGAAGAAAATGAAGGAATCATCTAGAAGATTGAAGAAGAATAATATTTATATCGACAGAGTCGAGGTGTTGTATGATCGATGGTTATTCTACGTGCCATAGACGAAATTAGAAGTTATGACTATAAATTCCGTAAAGACGCGATTATGGTCGAATTATTAAAGTATCGAATGTGGAGGCACTATGCTAAAAATACAAGACTTAGTATGTAGGAATTTATTTTAATTGATCAACTTATGAAGGCCTATCCAGAAGATCTTCTGAAGTTATTATCTGACTTGGATTTGTAATATGTTACTCGAACGAGCTTGAAGTTATACATAAGTGAAACGCGAATGACGACTAATGGTATCATTCTTCTCTATAACACGACAACATATTCTCCTTAATTTTTGAATAAGTATAAATTTCTTTCATTAATCCGTTCAATGAGGCAATAAAGAAGAAGAGGTTGTTGAATCCCTTTTCAAATTATTCTTCCTTCAAGATATTTCTTCTAATTGAGATGAGCAGTATTATGGTGTGACGCTTTTTCGAATTGACAAAGAGTCTGGTGGAACGACACCTAATCATGTGCTGTATGCCATATAGTACGAAAGACTGGCCATCTTAAGTACAAATATGGTTGTCTCATTCATATCTAAATCATCATTCATTTTTCTTCATCAATTACGATTTATTGACTTATGGATCCTTTTAGTGTTTTGTTGCACCGTTGTTCTTTACTAGCTTTTCAATCAGAATCATATACAGAAATTCTCTTTTTATGTAAGGTCTACTCTTTGAGTGTTTTAAAGGAAGTAAAATTGTCCCCATATAGTAGATGGAATTACATGTTGAGTATGGATATGATTACAAGCCAATAAATGGTGGATATTTACGCGCAAAGAAGAATTGATATACAGATAACGGGGTTGACACGAAGACATTAACTCAGAAAATGAATATATGTTATATATGATATACTTCAAGTCTAAGATTTTGGCGTGAATGATTAATTAGTGGACCATATTAGGTAAATTAATCATATAGAAAAGAAAGTAAAGCTATGTATATTAAACAAAGCAAATGATTGATTAGACCGCAGAAGAAGATGAAGGAAATTCGTAATAATGAACCAGATGAGTGATTAATATGTTAAGGAGGTGAAGCATATCTCAATCATGTGGAAGATACTTGTCATAAGGGTTTGAGAATCGAAGAAATTCTAATTACGAATAAACTTCGAGTGTGTTCTTCAAGGAATTATTAGACTTTTCAACTTAAATAAGTGAGTTATGGTGAATTTGACACTCATGACTGAGCCAGCGATGAAAGTTTCGTATGGAAAGACATAAGTGGAGATGAAGAAATGGTTATCCAACTGCGAAATCTTTTAAGGAGTAATACTTTAAAACCAATTGTATTTTCATAAGGTTATGATAATGATTGTTAAGACCACGTGTTGGTTATCAGAAATTAAATAATTTAACTAATGAAAATAAATATATATTGTCAAGAATATATGAGTTTCTTGATCAGTTAGAAGATATAGTATAGTTCCTAAAAATTAACTGCATACAAGTATTAACAGTGGAAAATAAGATTAAAAGCTATTTTTAAAATGGATTAATGAACAGGTATATGACTTGTTAATGAACTAGAAGAATCCTGGAATATATGAATAAAGTTTTTGAGAAATAGTAGAGTAATTTCATATGAGATTGTAATATTTTGCGATAATGTGAAAGAATTGAAGAAAGGTATGGTTATATTAATGATTGTTTCTTTATGACCTTAGTTCGATTAAAAGATGTATGATTAGTTGGTTAGTAGTATATGTGGTTATCAACATGGTATATTCTGGAGTTTGGTGAAATGATGAGTTTGGTTGATGATGGTGGATTGCTATGGTTGTTGATTGTTTGGTTGATTTTTGGTGTCGGTTTGAGTCTGAATGGTAGTCAATAATATAGAGGAGATGCTGCCAAAATTTTTGGAAAGTACCCTGCTTTAAAAAATAAATAACTAGAAAATATACTTCTGTGTGTTATTGAAATTCATGTCGACACTCCAAATGACTGTGATCTCGGTTATTGAAAGAGGTTATTATATCCAAACTGACTTTATAGAATTGGTCTTTGATTTCATTTAACTAGTCATCACTTGGTTCAATTGATCAATTAAATGAATTAATTGATTAATTTTATCAACTAATGGTCAGTTAGATGGAAATTGATTCCAATTAGATTTAAGTCAAATTTTTATGTAATTTTCATATCCGAAATCAAAGCAAATAAAAATTCGGCGGAAGTAAGGACACTAGTAGAATTCAGAAGTTTAGTGGAATTAGCACAATGTTACTGCAAGTGTGTGCGAGGCTTTATCTGGATGAATATGCTCTTTTTCAATAGACAAGATAAGTAAAACGTTATTTGTACATGCAAGTGAGGAGAAAATTTTCAAGATCTGAAGGTTCAAGATAAAGCAAATAGAAGGAAGAAGAAATAAAGAAGGGATTGGTAACCACACCAATATGGATGTTATTAGACGACCAAAGAGATTTTATCATCTACGATAATGTTTCGTGAAGGACTTGAATGTGTACCAATATTGTACGACAAATGTTAGTCCCTAACAATGCAACAAGAATTACAGAAGGGGGGTTGAATGGAATTCTTGAAACTTTTTCACAAAGATATAAAATGTTCTATCTTAATAATATATAACAGTGTGAATTGATTTGCAAACTGCGGAATAATAACTTGGGATGAATCAATACACAAGTAATTAAAAACAAAAGTCTTTGAAAACTTTCGGTTGGATTTGAAAGTATCCACAAGAGAACTCTGTGTAGCAATTAGCTCACAGCTGCTTACAAATTTTAACAACTAAGTTTTTAGAGAAATGCTAAGAATTCAGCTTACAAATGTTTCTCTGAGAATAATAATCTTGCTCAGTTGCTTAGTGTTCTTGTTTGCTACTTCTTGGTTTATATAACACCAAGATTACAAAGTAATAAGATAATATAATAAAACAAAAACTATCAAGTCTAATACTATGCTACTTCATTACTCTATTCCAGCATCTTTGAATATCTACATAATAGCATGGAAATGGCAATGCTTCTTTGTTCTCTAAAACCTAGTTGAATAGGCTTCCACATTCCATTTGCATACATTTGACGCATGTGACTGTGTTGTCACTGTCAACAGATGTTTGAATTCTTTATACGTCGGGTTCATGAACATCCGTCAAGTTCATGATCATCCGTTGGGTTGTCTTGTTGATCATCCGTTGAATGGCATTGTTATTTATCCGTCGGGTAGCAATCTGGCACTTGACTTCATTTCATTTATGCAGAATTACAAGACATCATCTATATATAATTAATCAACCTATTCTGCATATCTAGTTAAAGTCAACATGACTTGAGTACTACTTACAGAATCTAAATAATGTGTATGCAGAAATGTGTTATAGACTTATTGTTACACAAGCTACTCACTCGATGGATAATAAATCATCATCCGTCGGGACTATACTCCTTATCCGTCGAGTGCTACATTTTTCACTAAGTAAAATCTACCAAGGTGTTTTGTTAATGAAATCATCAAGTTCACAACATATCCACAACAATCTCCCCCAATTTATGTCTACTGGAATTATAGCCATAAATTAAGAGAAACTTGATGATAATAAAATACCCTAAAAATACAACTTTGAAAGTAAGTAGATAAAACTGTAAAGTGCTTCAATTAACAAAATGTACAAAGATTTGCTCACAGTCATTTTCAAGGTGCCCCTCTAGCATGAGCAGATTAAACTAATTCCTTGAAGGCCTGGATCTCTTTCCAAGCTTTCTGTTGTTTTCTTCTATTTGATTTTAAAGCTGTCTGTAGAATTCCAGTTCATCAGATTCTGAGAGATTTGGCTTTTCTTGCATCTCCAAAAGAGTCTCATTGCTAGAGATGCTCAATTTGTCTTCTAATTTGAAAAATCTTCTAACTCCTTTGTCATCCATGAACTCCATCAGCCAGTAGGGCCTTGGATGCACTCTACTTCCTGTGTAAGGAATAGAGAGTCTTTGGGAGTGCATCTTTAGCTCTAATATTCCTCAGTTCATCAATCTTCTTTAGAACCAGTCTTCTTGCAGTTATATTGAATCCAAAGTTCTTCTTGAATGATGAATAAACCTTTATCAGTATAGCTTGGCTTTCTTGAAGGATCCTGTGAAGTGGCTATTGAATCTCATTTCCTCTCTTGTACTTGAAAACTAACCTTTCAGGTAGATTCCTGTAGGCATCAATTCCTCTCACTTCTTCTAGTTCATCTAGATAGAGGTTTAGGTCAGAGAATTCCTTGATGTCACATAAGTACAAGTAGTCTCCCTTGTTGACTTTAGATTGAGCTTTGACTAGAGATTTGGATTTGAGAGGTGACAACTTCACTTTCTTGACTGCTCTTGACTTTGTTCTCTTTGGCTTGTTAAGGATTGGCAAATTAAAGTCAGGAATTGGTAGACTCTTCCAGGTATTGGTTAATCCTTAGGCATAATAGGTTCACCACAAATGTTCCTGTAAGGATCAACCACCTTAATATCTTCAAATACCACTGAGGGTTTAGGTGCTTGAGTTGTAGTTGGAGTGGATTCCTTGGGAAACTGATCCTCCAATTCCTTACCAACAAAGTTCAATTTCCTTTTGGTTCTTTTGCCCAATTCTTTGTATCTTTGAGATTTCTTCTATTGTGGTTCAACTTGCTTCTTTAGATCTTGAGATTCAGTGATTTTAGATGGCTGAGCAGGAATTTGTTGTGTTGGTTTTACAACTTGTAGCTTGGTCAAGATAGCAGCTTGCTCTTTCTTTTGCTTAGCCTTTTTGGCATCTAGAGCAGCTTGCTTCTTTTCTTATTTTAGTCTTGCCTTTTCTTCTCTCTTTGCTTGAGCAAATTGAGGATGTCTAGCCACCACATAAATTTCTTTACCATTTCGGAAAACTTTAGCAATTCTCCTTTTTAAAGCTGAATCAGCTGGATCCTTGTAGAAGGCAATTGATCTTGACAGAAGCTTCTTCTCATCAGGCTTAGGTGTCTCATATGTTAGATATATTTGATAATGTCATGGTTAATGTGATTTATGTTTAGTTTTCAGATCTTACTTAAATAGGATAAATCAGTACTTACTGGAAGTCAGGACTTAAGGATATCAGTACTTATATTATCAGGAGATAATCATCAGAAGATGGATATCAGAACTTAAGTACTGAAGGACGTTCAGATAAGGAAGGCAGTTGGTTAAAGGAAAGAAGATCGAGACAAACATAAGAAGAGATATGCATGAAGATGGAATTCTATGAAGAATAGAATACTTGGAAGAAAAGATATCTGATTGATATATATTAGGAAGCAGAATTATATTCCATATCAATTAGCGATTATCTTGTAACTGTGTAGTATATAAACACAGACATAGGGTTTACACTATAAGTGTTATCAATCGAGAAGATTATTCATTGTAACCCTAGCAGCTCTCTTGATATTTGTTCATCACTGAGAGAGAACAGTTCCATACTGTAACAGAGTTTATTGTTTCAATAAAGTTTTTTTTCTGTTACTTAAGTTATTAAAGTTCGATTTGATTGTGCTATACATTGTATTCACCCCCCTCTACAGTGTGTGTGTGACCTAACAAGTGGTATCAGAGCCTATCTGTTAACATACAAACAGTTTAAGATCCAAACACAATCATGTCTGAAGGAGAAACTCCAACTAAGCCCACCAAAGCTGAAGAACCTCCAAAGACACAACTTCAAAGTCGATATAAGACTATTAGAGTTCCCATATTGAGACCATCTGAATATGCCATATGGAAGGTGAGAATGACCATGTTTCTGGAAGCTACAGATCCAGAATATCTTGATAGAATCAAGGAAGGACCTCACAAACCAACCAAGCTCGCAGTTGCAGTTGCAGGTGAAGCAGCAAAGTCTATACCAAAAGAGAAGAGTGATTACACTGCTGAAGATATCGCATCAATTGCTAAGGATGCTAAGGTACGACACTTATTGCATAGTGCTATTGATAATGTAATGTCAAACAGGGTAATAAACTGCAAGACTGCAAAGGAGATATGGGATGCCTTGGAAACAAATGTCAGGGAACAGATACGATTAAGAAGAACAGGAAGACAATACTCACTCAAGAGTATGAACACTTTGACTCAAAGGCTAATGAGTCATTGACTGATTTATATGATAGATTTGTCAAACTCTTGAATGATTTGTCACTGGTTAATAAGGAATATGATCTTGAAGATTCAAACCTTAAATTCATGTTAGCTCTTCCTGAATGCTGGGATTTGAAGGCAACAACAATAAGAGACAACTATAATCTTGATGAAACAACTCTTGATGAAATTTATGGAATGCTCAAGACTCATGAACTTGAGATGGAACAAAGAAGTAAGAGGAAAGGAGGAAAGTCAAGGACAGTTGCTCTTAAGGCTGAAGAAGAATCCCCCAAGGAAGCTACCTCAATGAAAGACAAGGGTAAAGCTCTCTTCACAAAGTCTGATATTGAGTCATCAAGTTCTGAAAGTGATGATGACTTAGAATCTGAAAGCTTGCCTGAGACGGATGCTGATGAAGAGATGATGAAGCTGTGTGCTCTTATGGTGAAAGGAATCACAAAGATTGCGTACAGGAAGTTCAGGAAGGGAAAGAAGTTTTCCAGGAAAGGCACAAGTTCTGATAAGAAGAATTTCATAAAATCTTAGGGAAGAGGAGGAAAGTCTGACATAAGAGATTATACAAATGTCAAATGCTACAACTGTGGTGAAAAAGGCCACATATCTCCTGATTGCAAGAAAGTGAAGAGTGACAAACGCAAGGCTCTTGTCACAAAGAAAAAAAGATGGACAGACACCTCAGATTCTGAAAGTGAGGAGAATTATACCTTGATGGCAAATGCTAATAAGGCAAGTGCTGAAAGCAGTTCTGAAGCTGCTAAATTAAAGTTACCTTAAACTACTTATGCCTTTCATACTGATGATATTAATGAGTTGAGAAGATATCTTAAAACCATGTTCATTAGTTATAGAGATCAAACTTTAACATGTGAAAGATTAACTTCTGAAAATCTTGCTTGCAAAAAGAGGAATGATTATTTAGAAAAAGAGTTAGTCATGTTCCATCAAACTCAGAAAGATAGAGATGATGCTTTCTATGTTAGGGATGAAGTACTTAAAATGAATGAATCTCTAAAAGCTGAGTTAGAAAAGGAAAGAGAGATTATCAGGACTTGGACTAACTCTGGCAGAACAACTCAAAATTTGTTAAGTAGTGAAAACTGGAAAGAGGGCTTAGGTTATGGAGAGGATAAGAATGATAAAGGAACTGTAGATATTAAGCCTGTAGTTGTAAACAAAAGCCAAAGTTAAAACCTGTTAAGTTTGTAGCTGTAAAGTCTGATAATGAGAAATCAGAAGTTAAAAAGGAATTAACTTCTGACAAACTAAAATAGGAAAAGAGAACTGAAGTAAACGTAGTCTTAATGACTAAGAAACAGCTTAAGCATACGCTGAAAGATGTTAAGAATGCAAACAAGGTAAAATCACCTAGGAAAAATAGGAATGGAAAGGAAGGTGTGAATAAAAGCAATGATTATAAGCCTGTTCCTGAAGCTCCTAGGAAAACGTGTCATAACTGTGGAAGTTCTAACCATCTGGCTTCTTTTTGCAGGAAGAATAAGAACATAAACTCCTTACCTTCAAAGTCAGGAGTTAAGAGTCAGTCTGTTAGATATAAGCCACAAAATCCTTGTTTTCATTGTGGTAGTTTATGGCATTCCATTTATACTTGTAAGGAATATCATAGTTTGTACTATGATTATTATCAAATAAAACCTTCTTTAAAGAAAGTTACCATTGTTCCTTCTAGTGTAAGTTCTGATTCAAAGTCTGATAGTATAAATTCTGATAAAAAAATTGTTAACATAAACTCTGATGCTAAATCCGCTGCAAATGTTAACAGACTTAATAAGGCCAAAGGATCCAAGCATGTCTGGGTCCTTAAAACTAATCATTAGTGGTCTTTGTGATTGCAGGGCAATAGGAGAAACATCCTAGTTCTGGACAGTGGATGTTCAGGACATATGACTGGAAATAAAGCCCTGCTATCAGACTTTGTGGAGAAGGTTGACCCAAGTGTTTCTTATGGATATGTCAATATTGGAAAAACATTGGGATATGGCAATATCAATCTTGGGAATGTCATCATTAAAAAAGTAGCTCTGGTCTCAGGACTTAAACACAATCTGCTGAGTGTCAGTCAAATCTGTGACAGAGGTTATCATGTGGATTTCTTTGAAGAACACTGTGAAGTTATAAGTAAATCTACATACAAAGTTGTTCTGAAAGGATACAGGCGTGGTAACATCTATGAAGCCAAGCTTTCAACAAGTACTGATGGTTCTACAATCTGTCTGATGAGTAGAGCATCAATTGAAGAAAGCTGGAATTGGCACAAGAAACTCTCTCATTTAAATTTCAACAATATAAATGAATTGGTCAAGAAAGATCTTGTGAGAAGACTGCCAAAGTCAGTATTTGCTCCTGATGGCCTTTGTGATTCTTGTCAGAAGGCCAAACAAAGAAAATCTTCATTCAAGAGCAAGACTGAATCATCAATTCTTGAGCCTTATCACCTACTACATGTTGATCTATTTGGTCCAGTAAATGTCATGTCTATTGCATAGTGGATGAGTTCACCAGATACACATGGGTGTACTTCTTGCACACAAAAAGTGAAACTGCATCTATCTTGATTGAGCATGTCAGGCAACTGGATAAATTGGTCAAAGATTATGTGAAAATAATAAGGAGTGATAATGGTACTGAGTTCAAGAATTTGATAATGGAAGAGTTCTGAAAAACCCATGGAATCAAGCAGGAATTCTCTGCTCCTGGAACTCCACAGCAAAATGGAGTTGTTGAAAGGAAGAATAGAACTCTCATTAAAGCTGCACGTACAATGCTTGATGAAGCAAAGCTTCCAACCTATTTCTGGGCTGAAGCTGTGCAGACTGCTTGTTTTACTCAGAATGCAACACTCATTAACAAGCAAGGAAAGACACCATATGAGATGGTGAAGAAAAAGAAGCCAAATCTGAAGTATTTTCATGTATTTGGATGCAAGTGTTTTGTTCTTAAGACTCATCCTGAACAGCTATCCAAATTTGATCTAAAAGCTGATGAAAGAATCTTTGTTGGATATCCACTTTCCACAAAAGCCTTCAGAGTCTATAACTTGAGAACAAGAGTGGTCATGGAATCTATCAATGTCTCTTTTGATGATAAGAAGATTACTGGACTTGAAGATTTTATTGATCATGATCAGCTGAGATTTGAAAATGAAGACTCAAATTCTGATACTGAAAATCCTGACAATCTAAATCCTGATACTGCAAACTCTGATGGATTAAACTCTGATGTTATTGAAACTGTGGTGACTACGCCAAAGGAAGATGCACCTATGCAGGGGGAGCATACTCAAGATATAACCACATCTCAAGAAGCATCAGAATATACATCTGGCTCTTCAAGTTCTGATTCGTCAAGTTCTGATAAGCCAAGTTCTGATAGTTCTGAAAATCTAAATTCTAAAGAATCCAACTCATAGAGCATAGTTTCAGGGGGAGCATCAGAAAATGTTAATGAAGAAAGCATGGATCATGGGGGAGCATCCAGTTCTAGAGAAAACCTTCCATCTGCAAGGAAGTGGACTATATCACATACACCTGATTTGATAATTGGAAATCCTGATGCAGGTGTCAGAACTAGAACAACTACTTCAAGTGAATGTCTTTAAAATTCACTGCAACAAAACTGGATAAGGATACTGGTAAATCAGTAGATATTACTGATTACAGAGGTATGATTGGCTCTCTACTCTATCTAACTGCTAGTAGACCTGATATCATGTATGCTACCTGTCTTTGTGTAAGATTTCAAGCAGATCCAAGAGAACCTCACTTAACAGCTGTGAAAAAATTTTCAAGTATCTTAAGGGAACAGCTGATCTGGGATTGTGGTATCCCAGAGAATCAGATTTTAAACTAATAGGTTACTCAGATGCAGATTTTGCAGGTTGCAAAATTGACAGGAAAAGCAAAAGTGGAAGCTGCCAATTTCTTGGAGGCAGATTAGTTTCTTGGTTTAGCAAGAAACAAAAGTCAATTTCCACATCAACATTCTAAAGCAGAGTACATTGCTGCAGGAAGCTATTGTGCACAGATTCTTTGGATGAAGAATTAGTTACTGGATTATGGGTTAACATATTTTAAAATCCCTATTTACTGTGATAATCAAACTGCTATTGCTATGACAGGTAATCCAGTTCAACACTCAATGACAAAGCACATCAGCATCAGGTACCACTTCATAAGGGAACATGTGGATGAAGGTACAGTGGAATTGCACTTTGTTCCAACAGATCAACAACTATCAGATATCTTCACAAAACCACTGTGTGAAGCTACTTTTACAAGATTAGTAAATGAACTTGGAATGGTTTCAGGTTCTTTCTCTAAATCTGCTTAGTTTTGTTCTGATGCATCAAACTTTATGATCAGTATTTACAGAAATTACTCTCTTTTTGTATTCTGTGCTTAATTGAAAATTGCTTAAGTACTGACTGTTGTCTGATGTGACTTTCTAAACTCTGATAGTGATATGCCTGTTTATGTAACTATTCTATCCTATGAGGATATATGTGCTAGATGCTGACCTAGTAGTCTTCAATACACTAGAGATCCCATGTTAGAAGTAATTATTCATGTGGAAATCCATTGACATAAGCAAATTCTGATATTGAGCTTAGTTAAGTTTACTCTGGCTATCTTATTAATAAGTCAAAAACTAGAATAATGCTTCTCATCTGCTAAGTTCTGGTGTTAGTAAATCTGCTGAATGTACTAAGTGCTGATAAACCTCACTTATCAAAAGAAAAAGGGAAAAGAAAAAGAAATAAAAATCAGGTACTCCTTTGAGGTCTAGAGTAAAAATGTGGAAGGGACGACCCAAGTGCATTGCCGGTATTAAGTAATATGCATCAGAAAAGCAAAATATTTTCTTGGTGACTTTTCACACTCTATGATTACTGCAGAAATACTCTGATAATAACATAAATTCTGATAAGCAGTTGTGACTCACTTACACTGAGAAGCCACTGTAAACTGGAACTTAAAAAGATGCACAAAATTAGCACAAAACAGTTGAGGTGGACTCAAGCATGAACTCATTCAATAGTAGGCTTCAGAATAATGACAGATTTTTAGTAAAGTTTTAGTTATGCCTTATTTCTAAGATGTACTGAAGTGAATCAGACTTTACTCTTTGTCTGATATTTAGCTTAATGCACACACTAAACACTCCATATGAATGATGAAAATTACTGTGGTGATCTATGTTATTTTAGATGAACAGTTTATGTGTCAGATTGCATAAATTCTGAGGACAAGTTCTGTTTAACGTTCTGATGATTAAGTTCTGAAGAATCTATATCAGAATTTGTGTGAAGAATTACAAAGATAGGCATTCATTTTTCGAGTTAAGAAATCATGTTTTGATAACTGTTAAGTTCTGATATAAGTCTAAGTTCTTATATTAAATTATGTTCCTTTACTTGACTAATTTGTGGATAAAATCTAAAAACAGTCTCATTTTAAATCAAAATATGTTTGGGCGGAATATTAACAGTCAATATAATTAGGGATAGTGGTACAAGTATATGCACAATAATTTTTACTTATTTCTTGTGCGCATTAAACCCTGTTTTATCTTTCCAATGACTATTTTTCTTCTTCCAAGTCTAGGGAGACGAGGTAGAATTATTTCTACCTCTAAGCATTAAATTTCCTTGCATCTCCTGGCATTCTCTTGCCTATATAAACCAACACTTCACATCAGTCTATCCATCAATTCTTTTCTCACATACTCACTCTCCTTTCCTTCATACCAACAAAACCATGGTCAACTACAACATGTTCTTGAACTATGAGACCTTCAACATGGAGCTGAGATGTGAGGCATGGCAGCAGAAATGGCACGTGACTGTCATTCCTGTTGAGATTTGGGACTCGGTTCCCCAGGAGGTTCTCACACACCTTCTGTTCTTTTACATGGACTACCATCGCCATCTGGAGCGATTGGAGGAAGAAAGGCTAGAAGCTCTCCGCTAGCAAGAGCGAATCATCAGACTCGCTATTCTTTTTGTAGAGAGTAGGAAGAAGAAATAACTTATTTTCTTCTTCCTATTTTTCTTCATCGTCAGCTTTGCCCTGCTTCTTGAGCTAGGACAAAAGCTGTTGATGTTAGGTTTAGAAGCTTAGGACAATCTTGTAATGCTCTGATGTAATTTAAATTTCATAAATGTATTCTCTTAATATATTAATGGAATTTCTACTTTTTGCAAGTTTTTATCTCTGAGATGTTTGTAATTTAAATGCACTGATAAATCCTGATATATCTATATTCTGATGACCATTTCATTTTTGATTTAAATTAAGTTCTGATCTTAAAATATCAGTACTTGTTTATTTGATTTATTTTGGTCATTCTCACACTCGAATTTTTTTTCAGAATATTGGTGTTGTAGTGCAAATAATTGAATAAGTGGGAACAGTTTAAATTTTGAATTAAAACTGATTTACCTCAATTAATGGAATTACTGGGTAAGTGGAACGGTTTTTCCTTGAAAAACTGCAAGTGGGTAAGTAATGATTACTGTTTTCCTGTGCCCATTAACTATTCATTATTGCCGCATGTCTGACAGGTGTCCAACGGTTATATTTTTTTACCAAGTATAAGTAAGAGAGAGAGAAGATTATACAATCTTTTATTTACTTTTACACTTTATCTCTCTTTCTTTGCTTTTACTCTCTCTCATCTCCTGACGTTGGTTTTTCATACAGACATTTTATCAAACACCTAGCAGGCAAATCTTAAATTTCAATTATTCTCATGGCACCTAAGGATTTGATCATTGATGGAGCTAAGTTCGTTCCAAATAACTATGCTGCAATTTTCGATCATGCTGAAGCTCCGTCTGAGTTGCATTTTGTGCAAGATCTTCTTGCACACAGTGAAATTGGGTATGCATTGACCCAGCCTTCAGTCTTTTCAAGCCAACAAGTTCTGACGTTTTGGCGGACTGGGTATTTTGACAATGGTGGTGCTAATGGTACTCCTAGCATTGTTTTTGAAGTAGATGATACTGAACATGTGGTAACTCCTGGTACAATTTACAAGGCCTTACATTTACCAGAAGGTCGTACTTTTTCAACACCGGAGGAATCAGCTCTACAAGAGTTAATGGACAGTTTGGGGTATGAGAAGAGTTTGGCTAAGCTTGGACAGTTGAAACGAGCATATATCAGAAAGGAATGGAGCTTCTTCTTCGACTGCATCACTAAAGCCTTCGGGAATAATTGTTCAAACTTTGATGCCATTCCAATAATGAGTCAGCACATCGGGTATGCTATTATTAAACAAACTCATTTTGCTTTTGCAAGTGTTGTGATAGGTTTCATAGGGGATAGGATGACAGAAGATAGAAATGTAGTTTACTTTGCTAGATTCTGTCAGCTTATATATAACTTTTGCTGTACTGATCCCCCTCAACTAGCCAGTTCTTTAATTCCACCCTTTAAAATTGCAAAATGAGCCTTTAATGACTTGGTTAATGCTGACCTTAAGAAAAAAGGTGGTTAGACCCTTACAGATTCCTCAGTCTGTAAAACAGATCTTGGTAAATGCTGATCCTGAAACATATAGATCTGTTTATCCAAATGTACAACCCACCACCACATCCCAAACACCACAACAACCATCAGAACATACCACTCATATATCTATACCTCAACCCTCCCTCAGAACATATCTCAAATCATATCTCAAAACTTCACAGACAGCTCAACCTTCATCCTCAGCACCTACTGTGAAGCCTTCATCTTCCAAGCCCAAGAGAACAAAGACTGTTCCTCAAACACCACAGAAGAGAAGGAGGACTATTTTGAGAGATGAGTCTGATAGTGAAGAACAGGTTTCTCTGTTGTTAAAGAAGCTGAGAAAGTTCCTTCTCAGAAGGATTCTTGAATTGCGGGATCTAAGCTTCTCAAAAGGCTTAGAAAAATGAATTCTGTTGAACCTCCCAAGGAATCCCCATCTTTAAAGAGATACAAGAAACAGAGAGCTAAAAGGCCAGTTTCAGATGATGAGGAAGCAGCAGCTAAGGAAGGAGATCAGGAATCTCTGCTCTCACACGAACCAGAATCTGCTGAAGCTACTGCTTCTCAATTAACTCCAACTCAGGAAGGTGCTACTGAAATGGCAAATACACCATCGGTGTCTCCTGTTCATAAGACTGTATCTCCTGTTGATCTAGGCACAAGTGTTGAAATTGATATTCAGAACCTGGTTGTGCCTGAGGTACTTTACTTAGAAGCTCCAACAGTAATTAATCCATCAACAACACCTGTTACTGATGCTACTCAAACTCCAGAATTATCTACTACACCTTCTCTGCATCTAGATGTTGATGATCAGAATATAGGTGAGCATCAGGATATGGATGTTGATCAGAACTTGGAACCAGATCAGCACTTAGAGGATGATGCTGAAGCCTCAATTGCTTCTCATACAGTTGTTTTATCAGAAGATGCTGATTATGTAAGTTCTGATGCTGCAAATGCTGATGATACTGGTGATGTTGCTCCAAATACAGACGCTGATGAAGCAGGTCCTTCAGGACATGCACCTCAGCAAACTGTTCACAAAAGTGAACTAGTTAAGAAGTTTGTTACAAGAGAAGCACCAGTGCCTTGGAGTGAAACTCCTGCAGGACAGGAGTGGACTAAGGAATGGAACTCAGTTACCTGTGTTCCATCTGCAAAGAATCTGGCTGAGCACTTGACAAAAGCTGATGAGATGTTAATTACTGATGATTTCAAAACACAGCTTCGAGTCACTGCAATGAGTACTAAACATCTGCAAGGTCTCCATTCAACTACTCATGCAGAGTTACATAAAATTCAGGAAGGATTAATCAAGCACGAACAAGTTCAGAAAATTGACAAGAAAAAATTCTTCCAACCTACCTTTGACAGAGTTGCTTATATTGAGAAGACCCAAGAGAAACAACAATCTTAGATTGATGATATTTTGAAAAATCAAGCTTCTCAGCAATCTCAACTTGATGAAATCCAAGCCTCAGTGGAATTGCTTGTCTCTCTTATGTTACCTGGTGATGCCAAAAAGGGGGAGAAAGTAATTAAGTCCAAATGCAAAACTGAAAAGACAATAAAGGGGAAGGATGATGAAAAAATACCAGGGAAACTCTGGAATGGGTGGAGGTCATAGTAAAGGTAGAGGTTTCTCATCAAGAAAAGCTGAAATCACAAGTCACAGGACAAGTTCTGATGCTGGAAAAAGAATTACTTCTGCTACTGGTAAAAGGATAAGTTCTGATGAACTTTTAGATCTTGATGAAGAAATGTCAAGACAGTTATTTCCTAAGGAAAATCCTGGAATGGACTTGGAGAGTCTGATGGAAGAAGAAGCTAGACTTAAATCAGAAAAAGTTAAATCTAAATCTGAAGCTTCTGTTAAAAAGAAACTTCCAAAACTCAAAGGTATTGTGATAAAAGAAAGGACAAATTTTGAAGCAACCAAAGCTAAATCACAACTGCAGATAGATCCAAGGTCCAAGGGCAAAGAAAAAGTTGGTGAACCTATCAAGGTTTATGTGCCTCCTGTGAATGAAGAAATTACTGATGAAGATGCTGATCTTGCTCTGACTTCAACAAAAGTTTCTAAGACAACCTCTGACATGGCTCAAGTTGTTCAGAGTCAAGAGATAGTTAGTTCTGATATCTCAAAGAAGCAAGTAACATCTGACATAGCTCAAGTTAACTTGATATCAGAAGATATATCAAAGGAAACCTCTGACATTGCTCATGTTAAACCTTCAAAGATACTCCTACCAGGATTCACTAAAGGCAAACAGACTCAACCTTTGAAGACTGCTGTAAGTGGTTTTGAAGCAAGAGTGGTTACTGGAAAGGAAGCAAGAGATAAAACTGAATTGGGAAGTGCTGATGAAAGAAGAATACAGAACACAACTAATGATCCAACTTCCTTAAATGAACCAGGTATTGGAGCAACTCCTGAGAGATTGAATCAACTAGAATCTGTATAAATGGTTTACCATACCTACTTGAAAGAACACATCTTGTTGTACTTCATGACAGATGGTAGGGTTTATCATATAAGGGAAAATGCCATTCCACTGAAGTATTTTGAAGAGCTGGAACATGTATTATTCTTACTTCAAGTGAATGACAAAATAACAGGAAGTGCTACAAACTTTTTGAAGAGTCAAATTCAGAAACAAAAAAAGCTTTATTCTGTTAAGTCTGACAGCACATATCTTCCAAAGTACAGAGATCACAAGGGTGATATTGTTGAGATGAAGCCCAACACTGCCAAGATTATAACTACATTTCTGGGTTACAGGGCTGTGGAATTCAATCTTGAGTCTGACAAGGCATATTTGATCAGACTGGATCAGGATATAAGGAAAGCTAGAATTAATGATCTCAGGGCTGCAATCTTTCAAACTGGTGAAGATTCTGCAGAACATAAAGATGCTAAAAGGAGGATGATTGATGAACTCAGGTATGCTGAGACATGTTTGTTGAAGAACTATCTCAGAACAACTCCTGACATCAGAGAGATCAGAAGATGAAGCCAAGTCAAGATCTATAACTACTTAAATTCTGATATGGATACAGACTGAAGTTGTTATCAGAAGCTAAAGATTTGTAAAGCTTTAAGGACTGTAAGTTATAGTTATCTAGTCAAATTCTCATGCATTTGTACTTAATGTTTTTGATAACATCAAATATTTGCTAAACTTGTATATTATGCTAATTTACAAGTTGGGGGAGATTGTTAGATATATTTGATAATGTCATGGCTATTGTGATTTATGTTTAGTTTTCAGATCTTACTTAAACATGATAAATCAGTACTTACTGGAAGTCAGGACTTAAGGATATCAGTACTTATAATATCAGGAGATAATCATCAGAAGATGGATATCATAACTTAAGTACTGAAGGACGTTCAGATAAGGAAGGCAGCTGGTTAAAGGAAAGAAGATCGAGACAAACATAAGAAGAGATATGCATCAAGATGGAATTCTTTGAAGAATAGAATACTTGGAAGAAAAGATATTTGATTGATATATTTTAGAAAGCAGAATTATATTCCATATCAATTAGCGATTATCTTGTAACTGTGTAGTATATAAACACAGACATAGGGTTTACACTATAAGTGTTATCAATCGAGAAGATTATTCATTGTAACCCTAGCAGCTCTCATGATATTTGTTCATCACTGAGAGAGAACAGTTCCATACTGTAGCAAAGTTTATTGTTTCAATAAAGTTTGTTTTTTGTTACTTAAGTTATTAAAGTTTGATTTGATTGTGCTATACACTGTATTCACCCCCCTCTACAGTGTGTGTGTGACCTAACATCATACACTGTATCCAAAGGGTTTTTTTAATGATGATTTTGGATAGTTCACCCTTGGCTTCAGAATTATTTCAGCCTTTGGAGATTTGATGCAGGATGGATGTCCCCTTTCCAGATAGTTCATGCTCATTTCATTCACAGAGATTTGCTTGACTTGAGAGTGATGAATGGCTGACTTTTATGGCTTCTTTACTAGCCCAAACTTCTTTTGAATATCCTCATCAATTTTCTCCCAGTTGATTGACTTCAACTGTTCCTTTTCAGCTGCTCTTAAACTGGCTGCTACTTCATTTATCAGATCAATGTTGTCTGTAACTGGTGGCTTGGTGAAATCAATTGTAGGCATAATTACTTTACTGATTTGAATATTGAGCTATTTTTCCCCCTCATTTGGTCCTTTCTCCCCCTTTTTTTTATCATCAAGTTGAGTAGAGGAGGAGGTTTGTGCAGCCACCAGTTTCTGAAGTAAGTCTGTCTGTTGAGCTTGATGCAGATGAATGGCTGTAGAGATGCTTCCATAGCTGACATTCTTGTACCCAAGGCATTTATCTTTGTGGCAAGATCAGAATTTTTCCTGAGTTATCTCTTGATGTCAAGCATTGTAGCTTCTGGAAGCTTAGAGTCCATCTTGTCAGAAATAGCCTTTTTCATTTCATCAATATCACCCTTGATGGTGTTGACATCTCTAGCATGTTGGAAGCCTTGAATTTGTTGTAGTTGCAGAGAAGCAAGATGTACTTGAAGGAGTTTCTTGGTGTTGATATTTGTAGTTATTTGAAGAGCAGAATTTGTCTGATTTATGAGTTGGATCAGGATTGTCTTGAAGTAGTGTTCATCACAATATTTTAAAAATGCCCATGATGGCATGCCTGATCTTAAACTGGAACCTACTTCTCCCCCTATGTCCAATGGCTCTTCTTCACTATCTCCACCTTCATCTCCAAAGAAATCTGCTATACAACCAGTCTCATAATCAACATCACCAGCTGTAGAGGGCAAAGCTGTGATGACATCCTTAGCTCTTAGCATTGACTGAGTGGTATGCACCAAATTGAGCATCCTTTCTGCATTGTCATTGCACTGTTCAGCTAGAAGTTGATAAGCTGGAACAGGGTGAGTAAATGCCTCAGCATCAAGGGAGGTGGAATCTATAACAGCTTGAGGTTGCTGAGATAGTCCCTCCCTATCTGCATCCTGGACATTCATTAACTCACTAGCAATGACATCCATATTTATAGCTCATGTACCTGCATTTCTCTCTTGTTCTATCTTTTGTTGCATCAGGGTCTCACCCTGGTTCCCCACCCTCACACCCTCACCTTCACCATCTAAGGTGGGACTCCTCTCACTCTCTTTTTCCAATCCTGAAGAAATAGATTGCATATTTTCACTCTTTTCCTCTCCTTTTTCCTGGGAGCAACCCAGACTCTCACTCATAACATTCTCTTCCCTCAATCCTAAGAGTGACTATACAACCACTAAATCTTCTGCACTAGAGATAATGGATGAAATTTGAAGTTGTGCAGAGACACCCGACGGATGAGGAATATCCATCGGGTTAGCAGTTTGACTATCCGACGGATAAATGCTGTTAAGCTTATCCGTCAGGATACAATCACTACTCGACGGATGAGCAATATCCATCGAGAGAGTAGAAATGAATGAACTTAGAATTGAAACTGTAACGACCGAGAAATTATGCTTGTATTATATTATAATAAAGATAAATTATGTGTATTATTATGTGATTAAATATGTTGAGCCATTAAACCCTAACTGCTATGTGTTACGAGTTGACTGTTTTGATCTGAACGTGTTTTGGATATTTATTGAGTGTTTTATCGCAAGTTATATATTTTATATCAAAATCCGTACAGCTCAAACCATGTTTTAAAAGCCCGTATTTCAAACAAAATCATTGGCCCTATTATGCCAAAAACAACCTATACCATATCGCTATTCTAAACCCCTAGACGTTTTACAAATTTACCTTTTTCGCAAAAAATGACTTTTCCGGACCCCTTCGGGTACCAAAAACCCCACAAAAATCACATTTTTATTTTTATATGATCATAAAATTATCATACATCATTTTTTTTGCATTTTTGTAATATTCATAATTTTTGGGAAATTTTGGCATTTATTTTGTATTTATTGGATATTTAAAAATTCATTGTTAATACCCAAAAATTATAAAAATTGGGGCCAAATATTTTTATTAGATGTGTAATTAGACCCTTAATTTTATTTAGGGGTATTATTTTCATAAATATAAATACCTGATTTGTCATTAATTATTTAGTTAATTATAATTCAAAATCAGAAATTCAAGAAATTATTTGTGGGGGTGAAGAACAACTGCAGAGATTCAATCACAGATTTCATAGTGTTTCTGTTCACCAAATCGATCATGTGAGTAACCAAAACAAAGCTCTTGATCTCTACTTTCTGTTCATACCATCAATTTCATGTTTTGTTGCTTCGATTTTCAATTTATATTTTAGGGCTCATGAACTGAATTTGAGGATTTTTGATTGTGGGATTCTGGGTTGATTTTGATGCTTGCTATAGTTTCATGTACTTGTTTACAGTCGATTTATGCTATTTATTTGAACAAACGATTGTTCTAGGTATTAGTTCTTAGTTTCAAGTTTATACAATTTTATTTTAATTCGTTTTTGAAGTTACATGAATCTGAGATTGTTGTGGTTATAGGAGTTAGATTGTAGAGTTAATAAACTTTATTTTAAGTTATAGAACATATTTTTTCATGTACGAAATCGTTGGTTTGGATTTTGGGGGGAAATAGTGGTGATTTGATCGGAGAAAATGTTCAAGGTGTTATTAGGCTGTGATGTTAGTGTAGTTATGTTTCTGGTGAGATTCTGAGTGAAAACCATGTTAAAATCGATTTGAACGGTGCCTGGATTGATGGGAAATCAAGCTCGTCGGAGTTGAAGAGGACGGTGGCCGAAAAAAGTGAGTTTGGCCGGAGATGGAGGAGGAACAGAGGTTGGACGGCGATGTTGCAGCGTATGGGATGTTGTGGTCGTGGGGAATGATTTTGCATCGAAAATGGAACGAAACCTGACTGGTTGCCTGTGTTTTTGGTTCGCCGGAAAGCTCGCCAGAACCGGCCACCATCGTCGGATTCTGGGCAGCTTGGCCGTGTTCTTGAAGACCCGGGTTCGACCCGGTTTCCAACCCGGTTTCGACCCGGGGTTTGATCCCCCAACCCAGAAAACCTGTTCCTGTTTGGTGTTTCTGGATTAATAATTATTTATTTATATTATGTAAAATTAAAATTAGTTTTATTAATTCTATAAATCAATTAAAATCAATTTTAAATTCTGGAAAAAAAATATAATTAATAATTTCTAAATTATTTTATTAATTTAGAAATTCAAAATTAGTTATGTATTTAATTATTTAATCAATTATCTAATTATTTATTAGTTATTTAATTAATTAATAATTAGGTAATTAATTAATAAATAAGGATTAAAAGTAATCAGATAATATGGATAATAATTTGATAATTAGTTAAATATTCTGAGTAACTCGTACCTATTCGAGTCGTGATTCGTTAAGTTAGAATTATTATTCAAGCGATAATTATTCGAAGAATGTCGTACTGATTATTCGTACCGAATAATTAAATACCGATAGTTAATTGATTAATAAATCGTATAAGCTATTATCGTAATAATAATAGTTCGATAGTTATGCGAAGATTGCGAGTAGCTCGTATTTATACGAGTAGTTGCTCGTTGAGTTAGATTATGATTCGAGTAATATTTATTTATTCGATAAATAGCGTATCAGTTATTTGTATCGATTAGTTATTTATAAATAATCGATCTAATCGAGTAAGTGATAATAATCTATAAATAATTGTAATAAATTGTAATTAATCCTAATAATTAGGGATTAATTATTTTAAAATACAATAGGTATTAATTAATTATTTAAAAAGATAATTAAGGATTATTTAATTATAATTAATTATTTATAATTGATTATGAATTAATTAAATCTTGTTTAATTCATAATAATTAAAACGTTAGTCCGATTTGAGTGAAACGAAGACCCCTAGACTCAGAAAAATGAAACAAATCTAATAAAAATAATTGTACGTCTTAATTTCTTCCGAAAGAGAGTGGTATTGTGGTAGTTAATGGTTTATAGGCCCTAATAGGGGTAGAATCGAGTCAAATAAATCCCGAAAAATTGTAATAAAGTCAGATAGGGTTAGTTAATACAGGTATGAGCCTAGTATCGATTCCTAAAATATTTATGAGTCCAAAAATCAATTATATGTTTTATGTGCTACGTGCTTTACGTGGTTATGTGAACCATACGTGCTATATAATTATATGTGTATATGCGAGTCAGATAGAAACGCATGGGTACATTGATAGGGTTGCGTAGTATCAATTCGAGATACACGTATGTAGTAAGTTATCTAAACGACTATCTTTCTATGATTGGTTCAGAGTCAGCAAGGCAAATCAAACTAGAGACCGAAGGCGGTGAGTTGAACCAGGTTAAGTACGCGCAAGACAAGTTTTTCCCCTATTCTAAATTCAGAATAGTGAATTATACCCCATTTTCCATATCAGTTACACTTTGATAATTCTTGTTCATATACACTGTTACACAATTATTGAATCTCGTTTATTTTTTATTTCGATTCTTGATTTCTCCCAATTTATTGAATTATTTATTCATATTTCTGTACTTTTACCCTTGTTACATATACTCGGATATATCCTGATGTTGGGATACATCAAAAGCACTCCGATTGTTTCGGATGCTAAACCTTGGACTGGATGGTTACGATACGGGCTGGGTTTTTACTCAGACCTTTAATTAATAGGCCATAGTTGCCTGAGTACTCCTTATGTTGGTTGGGTCTATGCAGTTGGGTATAGATCCGCACTGTATCCTGACTGATCAGCAGGTTATAGTGCATATGTTGGTTCTTGTTTCCAGTCTTGTTCATTTGGCACTCGCCAGTGTTGGCAAATTATTATCCTATCCAGATACAAATGGTTGTTCAAACCAGCAGCTTATTAGTTCATTTATTCTTCTCTCTTTATAATATATATATATATATATATTGTTGCAGGCTTGTTGAGCAATTTTGGCTCATTCCCTTTTATTGTTATTCCTATTATTTTACAGTTAAGGTAGAGAATGAAACCCATCAGAACCCATGTAGTCAAAAAGCGAGTCAAGTAGCGGGACCCTCTTATACCAAGAGTGTTCACTCCTATCCCCGAAGAGAGCTTTGAACTACCAGATCAGGTGTAACAGGATAAGTAGTAGTGTTGGTTTGAATAAAAGTTGTGTAATGAGAATGTAGATAGAATAAAGTTTTGTAATAAAGAGAGTTTGTGAGACAGATTGTTTTTAGATAAGTTTGTAATAAAGTTAGTATGTCGTTCTTGTTTTCAACTCTTAACCTTAAAAGATCATGATAGCAGTAGTTCAGGGTAATTATTATATTTATATTCCTCTTGTGCATGTTTAATTTATAGTTGTTATTAATAATGCCCCAAATCTATACCCCGGATTTGGAGGGTGTTATAGAAACTATTGTGGACTCTGTGCTAATTGATGAGATTTTGGGCACATATGTTTCAACAGTTCCTGAAAGAATTGGCAAGTGAGCCAACAAATCATCCAAAAGATGATGCTCACTTGCACTAGATTTTCGCTTCCCCAACAAAGTTAGAGAAGGGGAATCAGGAATTGATGTGTTGATCATATCCACATCCAGAGAGTTTATGGGAGAATTTGGTGTTTGAGGTGCTTCTATAACTAATGATTTTGGCTGTGACTCCATATTTATTGGAGCCACGTCAAGCTGAATTTGTGAAGGTGCAGTGACTGTGTCTTTAGCATTAGTTTGCATAGTGTGTGAACCCTGTGCATCCCCAAAGGTTTTTAATTTCTTCTTTCTGGCATAAGTTTGAGGTGAGCTAGTGTCCCTTACCCTTTTGACCTATGCTCTTGGTTGAGAGCTTTGTTCAATAGTCACATCCTTTTGGGAGGATGCAACTAGAAATGAGCTTTTATCCTTATTAATCACTGCAGTTTATTGGGAAACTGCAGTGTGGCTAGGCTGGGAACCACTCAACTCTCCATCCTTATCCTTAGGGTTTCTTTTATGTTCACCCTCTCCCTCACCTACCTTTTCCACCTTCATACTCCCCTCGTTGGGGTTGGTGGATTTTACAACTGGCATCTTTTGAGAGATACCAGAGGGGGCTTTCTTTGATTTGGATTTTGAAATTTTTGATGGTTTAGTAGCTTGGGTAGGCAACTGTTGGGTCATTGACACAGTTGCCATAGCTACATTAGAGTTCAAAGAAATTTGTGAGGTTGGAATAGTAGGGACAGATAAACTTACCTCACTTACCTGAGGTTCTTCTATTACAGGGAAATAGAATAGTGGCACCTCCTTGTGATGGTTTGCCCTGTTTAAATCTATAATAATTCTCCTCTCTTGAACCCAACAATCTAATTTGTTATTTGGGTTCTCAAGTACAATTTCCTCAGAGAGGTGGTTAGCTAGCATCATGAAAAATCTAGCATAATAAACATTTTTACCCCTCTTATTTAACTCCCCTAATTTAAACCCCAACTCAAACAAAACAAGATCACTAAAATTAAAGAACTTATCTATAACTAGCATGTAGAGCATGTTAAGCATAGAAATATTGACATAATCAAAATTACTGATTTTACCAGAAAAGACCTTGGTAACTACATCACACATGAAACTCCATTATCTCCTAAGACCCAACCTCCTAATATCACTTAACTTAGAAGTAGAGAGTGGATAGTTCATGGAATTAAGCATATTAACAATATAGGTATCTGTGTGTGGTGAGGTCACAATATTATCAGGAATTTTGAAACATGCTTTAATAACATAGTTGAGTAACCAGCTCATCTAAAACCTTAAGGTGTTAGAGGAAGGCCCCAATAGGATCATATATTTAACACTCCCCCTCACTCGAAAGCCCATTTATGGGTCGAAGAGTGGAACACCGGCACCCATCTTTGGGGTATAAATTGCCTTTAGTGTCCATAATAAATTGTGAGAATGTTGGGGGTGGCTGGGAATCGAACCTTAGTTCTCCCGCTAGCCTAAGCTCTGATACCAAGTTGAGTAACCAGCTCATCTAAAACCTTAAGGTGTTAGAGGAAGGCCCCAATAGGATCATATATTTAACAAACATCGCTATTGATACAGAATTCCTTACCTAATAGTGAGTGTGATGGTCTTATCAGTAGAGTTGTATGTAGCAGTCATCCACATCTCTTTAACAACCTCACAGAAGATGGTAGATGATTCTAGCATTGCATAGCTGAGTTTGCAGTTCTTCACAAAATCCATCATTTTGTGGTAGTCACTTGAATGTTGTATCCCTTTGTTTACTAGAGCCGTGAAGTTGTTCTTCTCATAGATGTATCCAGTTTGTGACATGATCTTGAATACCGATGCCATTGTTAGAGAGTGTAAATTGCAGAGATAGAGATGATAATTGCTTTTGAGAAAGAGAGAATTTAGAGCAGATAATTTGAGAATGATAAAAGAAAAGCAATGGTAATGAAATAAGCTTTTATACTATCTCAAAAATAACTGTCAAAAATAATAAAGTAAAATAAAGTAACTAATGAAAATTTCCCAAAATAGCCGTTTAAAAATAAACTGTAAAAATTCCATCAATTATCCGTCATGTTATGCTTACAAACTGTAAATTTACTCGATGGATAATGTTCAGGAAATTAACGGCTAAGATTAAGACAATTCGACGGATGAGGATAAACTGTTATCCGTCGAGTTATAAAATATTCCACAAAAATAATTGATTTTTATTTACAAACAGTATTCCGATGGATGATCAAACTCGATGGATAAAGATTATCCGTTGAGATGTAAATTTTGACTTAGCCAAAATTCCGTCTAAGACTAAAAAATCAATTAAATTTTTGGCTGCATGATAACTTGCAAATTATCTGAAAAGATTTAAGAATAATTTAGCATACCTAACTCAGTTACCAACCTTGAAAAGGTGGATTCATCCACTGGCTTGATAAATATATCTGCAAGCTGCTTTCACTTGGAACAAAATGTAGTTCCATAGTACCATTCATTACATGTTCCCTTATGAAGTGGTACTTTATATCTATGTGCTTTGTTCTTGAATGTTGCACTAGATTTTAAGTGATGGCAATTGCACTTGTGTTATCACAGAAAATAGGAATCCTCTCAACTTGCAGACAATAGTCTAGCAATTGATTTTTCATCCACAAAATTTGTGCACAGCAACTGCCAGCAGCAATATATTCAGCTTCAGCTGTAGAAGTAGAAACTAAATTTTGCTTTTTACTGAACCAGGACACAAGCTTATTTCCCATAAATTAACAGGTTCATGTTGTACTTTTTCTATTAATTCTACAACCTGCATAATATGCATCTGAATAACCAGTTAGATCAAAACCAGAATCTCTAGGGTACCAAATGCCAAGTTTTGGTGTTCCCTTGAGATATCTAAAAATTCTCTTAATAGCTACTAAGTGAGATTCTCTAGGATCAGCCTTAAATCTAGCACACAAACATGTAGCAAACATTATATTTGGCCTACTAGCTGTTAAGTACAGAAGTGAGCCAACCATGCCCCTATAACTTGAAATATCCACAGACTTTTCAGTAGTGTTTAATTCAAGCTTAGTTGCAGTGGCCATGGGAATTTTTGCAGATGTGCAATCCATTAGATCAAACTTCTTTAAAAGATCATAAATGTATTTAGTTTTACTAATGAATATTCCATCACTAACTAACTTGCAAACCAAGAAAGTAAGTTAGTTCTCCCATCATACTCATTTCATACTTACTTTGCATCAATTTGGCAAACTTTTTGCAAAGTTTTTCATCTGTAGAACCAAAAATAATGTCATCTACATAAATTTGAACAAGTATACTAGAGCCATTAACATTTCTAAAGAAAAGAGTTTTGTCTACAGTATCTCTAGTGAAGTGATTCTCTAAAAGAAACTTTGACAAAGTGTCATACCAGGCTCTAGGTGCTTGCTTCAGTCCATAAAGTGCTTTCAAAGATAGTAAACATATTCTGGAAAGTTTGGATCTTCCAAACTAGGAGGCTGACTGATATAGACTTCCTCCTCCAAATCTCCATTCAGAAAGGCACTTTTGACATCCATTTGATAGACTTTGAAATTGGCATAGGCTGCATAGGCTAAGATGAATTTGATGGCTTCAAGTCTTGCAACAGGAGCAAATGTTTCATCAAAATCTATTCCTTCTTGTTGACAATAGCCCTTAGCAACCAATCTCGCTTTGTTCCTGACTACTATGCCATTTTCATCCATCTTGTTTCTGAATACCCATTTGGTGTCAATTGGATTCTTTCCTTTAGGCTTGG
This sequence comes from Apium graveolens, assembly GCF_009905375.1. Classification (NCBI taxonomy): domain Eukaryota; kingdom Viridiplantae; phylum Streptophyta; class Magnoliopsida; order Apiales; family Apiaceae; genus Apium; species Apium graveolens. Next base: position 173,034,837 of record NC_133648.1, on the reverse strand, counting down.
GCACCAGCTTCCATACTTTATTCCTCTCAAATTGGTTTAACTCCTCCTGCATAGCTAAAATCCAATCAGGATCCAACAAAGCTTCTTCTACCTTCTTTGGTTCTTCCTTAGAAAGAAAGCTGTTGTATAGACATTCTTCTTGAGTTGCTCTCCTTGTTTGAACTCTAGAAGATACATCACCAATCATGAGCTCAAAGGGGTGATCTTTTATCCATTTCCTTTATTGATGTAGATTAGCTCTAGATGAAGAGGCCTCATTGTTGTCTTGATGTGTGATTGAGTTTTGATTATTAGAAACTCCCCCTGAGTTAATGGATCTTTGATTTGAGAAAGGGGAACTTTCTGTGAGTGATCTATCCTGACTTCCAGCTTCTTTTGATGACCCGACGGATGGTGATTTTGAGTACCGACGGATGAGGCTGGTTGTCTCCCGACGGATAAGGAAGATTGTCTCCCAACGGATGAATCATTTTACAACTCGACAGATGTTGAATTTTGTGCTTCATTGGATTTTTCTTCATTATCCTTTAATACTGTTTCTTGATCACTTTCATCATCACTGCCATCACTAACGATCTCCACATTGTCAGATTTGAGGCTCTCATGGTAATCTCCATCTTGCAGTCCTTCAATCTTTTTATCATCAAACACAACATGTATTGATTCCACAACAATGTTGGTTCTTAGATTGTAGACTCTATATGCTTTACCAACAGCATATCCAACAAAAATTCCTTCATCTGCTTTAGCATCAAACTTCCCATTCTGATCAGTATGATTTCTCAAGATATAACATTTGCAGCCAAAGACATGAAGAAAATTTAGAGTTGGCTTCTTGTTCTTGAACAATTGATAGGGAGTCATGCATTTTGCTTGATTAATCAGAGAAATATTATGAGTGTAGCATGCAGTATTTACAGCTTCAGCCCAGAAATATGTTGGTAACTTAGACTCTTCAATCATTGTCCTTACAGCTTCAATAAGTGATCTGTTCTTCCTTTCCACTACTCCATTTTGTTGTGGAGTTCTTGCTGCTGAAAACTCATACAAAATCCCATTATCTTCACAGAATGCTCTCATGACAGAATTCTTGAACTCAATTCCATTATCACTCCTGATTCTTCTTAGTTTGAAATCAGGATTTATTGACTTGCTTTATGTGATTGATGATTATTTCACTAGCCTCATCTTTAGACTTTAGGAAATATGTCCAAGAGAACTTTGAGAAATCATCTACAATTACTAGGCAAAATCTTTTCCTTGAGATGGACAACACATTGACTGGTCCAAACAAATTCATGTGTAGCAATTGCAAAGGTTCTTCAATTGTTGAATCAAGCTTCTTCCTGAATGATGCTTTGATATGCTTTCCTTTTTGGCTGGCATCACACAATCCATCCTTAGAAAACTCCACTTGAGGAATGCCTCTACCAGTTCTTTCTTTACTAGTTCATTCATGGTCTTAAAGTTAAGATGGGATAGCTTCTTGTGCCATAACCAACTTTCATCCTGACTTGCTTTGCTGAGAAGACAAGTAACAGATTCTGCATTTGATGAGTTGAAGTCAGCTAGGTACACATTTCCTTTTCTCACACCAGTGAGAACCACTTTGTTGATCATATTGTTAGTCACAACACAGGCTTCTGAATGGAAGGTTACTGAATTGCCTTTATCAAAAAGTTGGCTGATACTCAACAAATTGTGCTTGAGACCATCCACTAAGGCAACCTCCTCAATGATGACATTGTCTTTTGAAATCAAGCCATATCCCACAGTATAACCCTTGCTGTCATCTCCAAAAGTAATACTTGGGCCAGCTCTCTCCTTGAACTCTGTGAGCAGGGTAGAATCACCAGTCATGTGTCTTGAACAACCACTATCCAAGTACCATATATTCTTTCTGTTTCCCTGCACACATCAAAATCAAATCAAGTTGATTTTGGTACCCAAGTTTCCTTGGGTCCTGCCTTGTTAGCTTTCTTTTTCTGTTTCTTAGGCTTTATCTCATTTGACTTGGGGATATCAGATTCATCCTTAGTCATTTGAGTTGGACCTTTGAAACCATTCATTGCAACAGAATTATCATGCATATTTTGATTAACAGGGAATGGCATGCTACTAGTGAACATGTTATTCCAGTAAGGCATGCTAAATGGAATTTGTGGCATACTAAATGCAGCATAATAGGGATTAGGTGCAAATGGCATATTAGTAAACTGTTCATTCATATTCTGTGTAGATTTAGCATTTATAGGCATAGAAGGCATGGCATTCATGTTGGGAAAGTGAAGTGGCACAGATATGGGAGTAGGCATGGCAGATTTGTAATTAACAGACAAATGATTTACACTACCACACTTGGCACAGATTTTTCTAGGAGCATATTTATTAGGTGTGTAGTTATTGTGTTTGTTAATCCCTACTTTACCATTTCTATTATTTTTCTTTTTAGCCTCTATTTTAACCTCAATCTTTTCCAGTCTGTCACTCAATTGCTTGAGAGTCATATGACCAACATTAGCCTTTCTCTCCTTCTCCACTTGACATGATTCTCCTAGAACAAAGTTCTTGGAAACTGATCCATATTTCTCATTTAACTTGACAAGTTTGGCTTTACTGACAGGCTTGCTCACAGTCGACGGATGAGCATTTATATCACTCGACGGATAACCCATTTTGTTATCCGACGGATGACCCTCATCATTTATCGAGTCTACATCTGTTAGCAGTCCTTCCACCAAATTGGATTCCAGCTTCTCCTTGTTCTTCTTCCAGGCTGCATCACAAAAGGACTCAATACCTTGAACTTTGGTGATTTGAGCATGAACATCTCTTGATGTTTTGCATGCCTTAATCACCTCCTGTTCTCATTCAAGCTGCTTCTTCAAGATCTCTTCTTTCTTCAAGGACTCAGTTAATTCATCCTTTGCAATTTTACACTCAATTATTAATTTTTCAAATTCAATGAACTGAGACTCTAGCACATTATTTCTCTCACTTAAAAACAAATTGTTTTCTTTGATTTTAGCATTTTCCTTAGTAAGAGACTTAAGTGTAACACGCAAATGATATAATTCTGTAAACATGTCATTTATTGCATAATTACACTCAGCTTTAGACAAATATGCGAGGTTAGTGATGATTACCTGATTGATTGGAGAACTTGTCTCTGTTTCATCAGACTTGGCCATTAGGGCTAGATTGACATAGCTGCCATCTTCATCTTCATCCAGACCATCTGCTGCCCAGTCATTTTCTTGTGTAATGAAAGCCCTTTCCTTTTGTTTGAGAAACTCAAAATATTTCTATTTATAATCCACAGGCTCAAACTTTTTCTTGCTGGAATCTGACTTTCTACACTCACTGGCAAAGTGCCCTGCCAAGCCACATTTAAAACATTTGAATTTTGATTTATCCACCATGTTTCTATTTGGCTTGGCTGCTCTAAAGTTCTTCTTGAACTTGAACTTGGTAAATCTTCTGGAAAGAAATGCTAGATGTTCATCAATATCTTCCATGTCATCTTGGCTCAAAGAATCTTCATTTTCTGATATCAGCCCCTTGCCCTTGTTTTCACAGACCTTTGAAGTTGATTCAACAACTTCCATCTTCATCTCCTTCTCTTTCTCTAATTCGGAAACTAGTGCAATGCATCCTCCTTTCTTCTTTCCTCTCTCCATCCTCTCATCTTGCTCTATTTCAAGCTCATAAGTTTTCAGGATGCCATACAGTCTCTCCAAAGTAAACTCCTTGTAATCTTGAGAGTTTCTTAATGATACTGTCAAAGGTTTCCATTCCTTTGAAAGAGATCTAATGAATTTAAGATTGGAGTCTTTTGTCTGATAGACCCTTCCATGCAACTTCAGAGCATTTAGTAGTTTTTGAAACCTACTAAAAATGTCAGTGAGAGACTCACTATCTTCACTATGAAAGTGCTCATATTGCTGAATTAACAGCTGCATCTTATTTTCCCTGACTTGTTCAGTGCCATCATAGATAATCTGTATTGTATCCCAAACTTCCTTGGCAATTTTATAATTGATGATGTTGTCAAACATATCACCATCAACTCCATTGAACAGGATATTCATGGCCTTCTTATCTTTCCTGACTTGTTCAATATCAGGATCAGTCCATTCATGCCTTGGCTTGGGGACAGATGGCTCATTTCCAGTTGCAGCTCTCATTTGTACATGAGGGCCTCTTTCTATGCAATCTATATAGGCCTCATCTTGAGAAAGTAAATGAAGATGCATCTTTACCTTCCAGTGATGGTAATTATCTTTGTCCAGAAATGGAATCTTGACTTCAACATCCTTCTTGTTCATCTTGCTATTTTGTTGTGATCTTTAAACTCTTTGTTTATCAAGAGCTTGCTCTGATACCAATTGTTAGTCCCTAACAATGTAACAGGAATTACAGAAGGGAGATTGAATGGAATTCTTGAAACTTTTTCACAAAGATATAAAATGTTCTATCTTAATAATATATAACTGTGTGAATTGATTTGCAAACTGCGGAATAATAACTTGGGATGCTACAATACACAAGTAATTAAAAACACAAGTCTTTAAAAACTTTCTGGTGGATTTGAAAGTATCCACCAAAGATATATATTATATCAAGAGAACTCTGTGTAGCAATTAGCTCACAGCTGCTTACAAATTTGAACAACTAAGTTTTCAGAGAAATGCTAAGAATTCAGCTTACAAATGTTTCTCTGAGAATAATAATCTTGCTCAGTTGCTTAGTGTTCTTGTTTGCTACTTCTTGGTTTATATAACACCAAGATTACAAAGTAATAAGACAATATAATAAAACAAAAACTATCAAGTATAATACTATGCTACTTCATTACTCTATTCCAGCATCTTTGAATATCTTCATAATAGCATGAAAATGGCAATGCTTCTTTATTCTCTAAAACCCAGTTGAATAGGCTTCCACATTCCATTTGCATACACTCGACGCATGTGACTGTGTTGTCACTGTTAACAGATGTTTGAATTCTTTATCCATCGGGTTCATGATCATCCGTCGAGTTCATGATCATCCGTCGGGTTGTCTTGTTGATCATCCGTCGTTGTTGTCTTGTTGATCATCCGTCGAATGGCATTGTTGTTTATCCGTCGGGTAGCAATCTGGCACTTGACTTCATTTCATTTATGCAAAATTACAAGACATCATCTATTTACAATTAATCAACCTATTCTGCATATCTAGTTAAAGTCAACATGACTTGAGTACTACTTACAGAATCTAAACAATGTGTATGCAGAAATGTGTTACAGACTTATTGTTACACAAGGTACTAACTCGATGGATAATAAATCATCATCCGTCGGGACTATATTGAGTCATCCGTTGGGACTATCATCCTTATTCGTCGAGTGCTATATCTTTCACTAAGTAAAATCTACCAAGGTGTTTTGTTAATGAAATCATCAAGTTCACAACATATCCACAACAACAAAATAATGAGAGGTATTCTGAAATACTAGATAACACGTGAACACAAGTATCCGATGTATGATAGAAGTTGGCAATGATAACATATAAACTAAAGATGGGGAGGTATTGTTATTTAGGGAAAAAGGTATATAATTTACACATACCCGAATAAATTAAAATATCTCTTCATTTTGAGAAAGACAGATATGAAACACAGAATAGTTGGGATTGATTAGAAACAATAGTCGTGTGATTAATAATTGTTTCAACAAGACTAATGGGGTAACTGACAGTTTCAATGAAAAGAAAAGTTGGACTTTGTTAATTTCCTTATCCAAAATAGTAAAAGAGTTCAAATGGTTGGTTGAAACTTGTATCCCAGAGTTAGCCACATAAATGGTTTATTTAACAAAGAACCGATCAAAACTATTGGGAAGAAGAATTCCCTTATGTTAAGAAGAAATAATGAGCCAGGAGAATGTGGAACATAAATTGGATAGGAAGTGAAATCAAAAGGATGATAAATCCATTTGAAACTTCTTGTCTTTTGTGTGTAAAAGGGCTCGAGGAGGTTGATCACCTGTTTGTAATTTGCCCTTCAGTAGTTATATTCTTCAGGGCCTATGCAGGAAAGTGCACACTTCTATCCGTGGGAATAGTTGGCTCAGCTTGCTTAATCATTGGGGTTCTATCACACACACGGGTCACCGTACCATTGTTCTGCTAGTTGGTCAAGTCTTTGCTTATCACATATGAAGAGAACGCAATTCAAGGATGCATAACAAGGGAGTCTTTGGACCTTCAAAGATTGTAACAGCTATTTGTGTTGATGTTAGAGCTCGAATTTGTAACTCTGGATGGCTAGATAAATTTAATTGTATTGATTTTGCTAGTTGGCTCATTTGAGGGTGGCGCCTCATTTTGCTTTCTATCTTCAATCTTTTTGCAAAAATTAATTATAGATAGTCCTGTCTATGGCATGTCATAGACCAAGGGACATTCCCTATACTTTTTGTTTTAGTGTATATATACACCATTTAGCAAAAAAAGGATGATAAAGAAAATTTGTAAGTTGCTTATGATGTAAATTATGGACATCATATGTGCTAGGACTGAAGTAAAGGACGTAATGAAACATCTATAACTTGAAATAGGAATATCGTTTTGAGAATACGATTAAATACTGAGAGTTAAACGAAGGAATTGGTTGATTTGGTATAAGAATGGAGATGGTAGAGTATGTACGAAAATGATATATCTACTGATGAATCAAAGTCAATATCAAAGGTTGAACATACTATTATAACTGTTTCAAAAATGAATTTAGTTCGTTAAGGGGCGATATAGTAGAATCTCGTGAGAACTAGAGACAACAGAAGCATTATTTGGATTATTATGGATAGGTTGACCAAACCTAATCATTTTTTTATTAATGAATACTTCATTCGATAAGTAAGTTTGATATTGCTTAAAGGAGATTATGCTACGTCACCAAATTCAAGAAGGAATTGTAATTGATCGATATTATTACCTGATTTAATGTATTAGCAGAGGTATTGAGAATGTAGTAAATTATGTTAAATCAAAATAGTATATACCACCCATGGATGAAGGAGCACCAGGTAGAGCAAGCTAAAGGAAGAAATTTGATTGAAGCTCGATAAATCCAGAGATTCAAGTTGTTTCGAGAATACGATAAAGATGTAGAAGAAGATTTTCAGATAATATGACGTGAAGACAGTAATAAACGTTATATGTGGATGAACGTCAGGGAAGGACATTGCAATAACTTTCATATGAGGATTCCCTAGAACCAAAATAAATGATAATATGGGTTAAAATATGCGGGTGATGTCTCTATGTTAATATATTTTCTTCTAAATAGTAAAAGATTTTGCTCGACGAATAAATTCATGTGTGATTGAAGGATATTTTGGGATGATAACAAATTTGTGTGTCTGTCGTATTCAGCTGAGAATTTTCTCTTTAATTCTTGATTCTGGAGTAATTTTAAGAACGTTTAGAAACTAGATATGTCATGGACTCAGTATACCGTTCGCGAATGAATGTAAAGAGTAAGAGATAGATTAAAGAGTTTCGAATACATTTTAAAGCAGTTACAATTCAAGATGATTAAACAAAGAAACATGTGGGGAATGAGGTTCAACAACCTGTAAATGTTGAAAGCGTTAATGAGCATGAATTATTAGAATTAGAAAGAAAAGAAGGAAAGTGTGTATCATGTTGGTCCTTTTGAGACAGTAAGATAGGTAGAAAGATTGTGAGTGATAGGGTGTTTATATGTTACACCCGACATTTCTGTGTAATATTAATTGTAAATTTAGTACAACTTTAAAAGTCGAATGCCAATATATGCAACTATTGTATGCTTGTGTGAATGAGAACTCTGCGTCTTAAATTTTCGTTATGTGGTATATGAATTTTCAAAGCAAAAGTTTATTTATTTCTTTCATTTTTGATTTATAAGGAATATTTTAAACCTTGAATAAATTTCTCTTTAAAAGTTATTTTGTTCACAAATTTCAAAAGTAGTTTTATAAAATTTCTAAAAATCCAAATTATTTTATGGTATAAATTTTATAATTTTTGAACTTGTATTTTATTTTACAAAAATAAATCTTTATAAATGTTAATTGTTATAATTAGCAAATTACATAGTTTTCCTTGCATGCAAATCCTTTCTATTCAATCCAAAAGGGCTAAAGAGACAATTACCACCCCACTAACTCTTATTTTTCTAGACAAATTCCTCTTTTACCCTTGCATGCAAAATGATCCAAGTATAAGTGGAAGGGTAGTCCTGTCAATTCCTATTCCCACTCACATTTGTCAAAACAAAAACCATAAAACAAGTAAAAGACATGATCATTTCACACATCACCCACACCACACTCTTTCTTCTCTCCCTCCTCTCTCTCACTCTCGGCTTTTCAGCCGAAACCACCCCCTCCCCATTTTCTTTCTTTCTCAATCAAGTTCCCACCTCCTACACAAGTAAATGTTACTTCCCATACCACGATCACATATATTTCAAAGAGTTTTGAGTAGAAAGTTTAAGTTTTAAGGTTGCATGTTAAGGTTTTAGTTGAAACTCAAAGTACAACCTTGATTCTTGTGAGTTTAAGGTTGTTTTTGAGAGGACTACAAGGAATGGTGAAGTGCCAAGTCTTGAGAAGGAAACTCTTGATGTTAAATGGCCATTCCCTTCCATTTCATTCGTCCATGACCATAGAGGAGCCGAATGAATGGTTCTTGAGACCATTCTTGTTGCTTTGTTCAATTTTTGCATGTTTATGTGATAATGGCTTGAATTTTGTAGTAAAAAATTGATGAAACTCCTTGCATGCTAAGTGATCATCTAGATATAGCTCATGATAGGCTTGCATGTAAATTTCTTTGTAAAACATATTTAGAAAACATGTTGTTTGGCTTGCAAAACTCGAAGACATGCATGCATGTGGTTTTCACTTAGAATGTTATAAGATTTTGATCATTTGGAAAGATTTTATTAGTAATCTTTAATTTCAGTAGGAATAATATGTTAATATTGATTAATGCTTCTTGATGCATGGTAATAAGTCGTGTATATCTTTTATAAAATGCATAACTTGTTGTTTCAAAAACTTGATGATTTGTGAGTTGTGAAATGTGGTTTCTTTTGTTTTGCCATGATTGCACCTTAGGTAAGGATGATCTCCACCAAGATTATTTTGAGTATAAGGGATCTAGTTTAGTAGATCACCATGTTTAAGTCTTTTTTTGGGTGTTGGGTTATTGGTGGTTGAGTTTGTCAAGTCAAAATCTTGGAGAAAGGAGAGTTATAATTTCTGCAGAAAATCAGTTTAGTACCCTGAGGTTTAGAGTGAGTTTTGACCATGTCATTGATGTGCACTTTGAGGCCCAAGCCACCACAAGTTAGTATTGGGAGTATATGAAAGGTTTTAGGTGTTGGTTGGAGGTTTGCATGTCATTTGGTTAGGTGCACAAGTAGAATAACAAAATCTGTCCAGCAGGGGACAGTTTTATTGCAACTTAGAAATAGGGAGATTTGACCATGTCATGGGTAGGCCCTCATTAGGCCCTGTTGGGCCTTAGTTAGAGGGAGTGTCAGAGAAGTTTTTCCAACCATATTTCATAGGATTTGAGTTAGAACCATGTGTCACAAGTTGATTCAAGTTAGGGTGTTTTCTGCCCAGGAAAACAGGGGAACCATGGACTTTGAGCTTAGGCCCAAGAAGACCCAAGCCAGGCCCTTGAGCCACATCAAGTTTGGGAGATGCCCTTAGGTCAGGAGAGTCTTGTGTAAGAGTTTTGATGGAAAACCTTTATTTTAAGGGTGTCAAATGCACTCAAGAAACCATAGATGTCTTTCTGAAATTTGCACCAGTGAACATTTTCACTCATCACATAGTTTTAGAACACTTAGGAGTGAGGTCTTGGTTAACCACCATAGTTTTAAGATAGTATAAGGTCAGTAGAATAAAAGGCACAAGTGAGGGTCAATAGGTCTTGGATAGTTTAGTAAAGGCACATCGAGTTAGGAGGCCAAAATTAGAAGACTTTGTCTAGTTTAGCGACCAAGTGACTTAAGTTGGGGGATCGAGATCATCCAAGCCTAGTATTGCATTATGGTGTATATGGTGTTATTTGCTATTAATATATGATATGTGATTATGTGGCTATGTGTGTGCAATTATAAATTAAATGTGAATATAAATTAAGTGCATATAGGCCTAAGTGACATCCGTGTTTAAATTCGGGTTGTAAATAGGTTAAGTTGGTGAGAATATATTATAATGAGGATTATTATTATTTATGTAGGATCTCGAGACGAGGGAAAACTTGCCATAAAGGTTGAGTGAAGCTCCAGTTGCTCCTACTAGTTAGACCAGACCAGCCTTTCTCAAGCAAGTGATTCAACTTGACCTTCATATTTACTGCTAATAGTTCATACATTGCTGCAACTATCCTGTGTCATTTGATATATTAAATCAAGCGTAACTTATGTTTATCTTTGAATTATATAAAAATGCCATGAACCCTCGAGTACCTATTGCAAAGTGGTCTTATCATGATAGTATATTAAAGTAATTCGAATGCCAGGATAAAAGAAAGGGTAGTTATAACTCTTGGTTGATTCTCTTGATTAACATGCTGATGATTCCTAAGTATTGATATCTCATCCTGATACTTGAACCCCTATAGAACATTACCTTGAACCCTAAAAGCCACATACTTATAAAAGTGATTCCTCATTGATTGATACCCCTCTTTCTTATCCTGAAGCTTGACAATTCTGATATATCCTGAGTTAAAGATCATTTCTGCATACCTTAACACCCTTAGTATTCATGAAGCTTATCTTCTTGATGATCCACCACTTGAACCTTGATGAGAAACCATTGCTTAAAGCCCAATTTGGCATTACCCTTTATAATATCCAATAGCCTCACTAAATCCCCTTGTCCAATCTTTGATATATGAAAACCATTCAGTTACTTTAATAGAGTATAGTTTTGTGAATCATGGCCCTGAGATTTAGTACCATATTTCCCGTGTTTCGAGTTGATCTATAATCCCTTGATAAAAAAAATGTTTACTGTAAAAGAGATTTTGTTATAAATCGGCATCAGTTTTTGAAATAAATAAAATGTGGGTTTCAGTCCCAAAGGGGGATAAATGTTTTCTTTGAATAGTGGATCTGGACTGAGACGCGAGTCCTTTCCACACTTATATTAGGCTTAAAAGTTGCCTAGGGATTCCCATTAATGTTTTAGAACCCAGCGAGGTTCGGGATTACTTCGCGGCTGATCACCGGCTGTAATCCGTAGCGTCATAAAATAATTTTGATTAAGATATGTTTTTTTATACCAACAAAATGATGCCATCACCCAAAGTTTTATCTCTCTTTATCATTGGTCTTGTCCTCCCATTGACATTCTTTATTATATATCTCAATTTATGTTTTGTATCGTATTGTTTAGCACTTGTTGAGCATTTGGCTCACTCCTTGCTTTACCCTGATATTACAGCTAGCAGCTATGGTTAGATTCAAGCAAACTGCCCGTAAGACCTGTGATGCTGATGCCTATGTTCGAGCTCAGGTAGAATAAGTGATAGTAGTTTGTGTGAGGACTCGATATTTAAAATCAGTTGTATTAGATGTTAGTGTTGGGCTGTTCCAAACCCTAAACTATAAGATCTTGGATTTGGGTATGTTTATTTATTATTAAATGTTGTAATAGTTATATTTAATTTGCTGTTTAAGTTGGGGTGTGACATTATATGTGTATACCCATGAAGGGTAATTTAGCTCCATTTATAAAATGAAGACTTGAGTTAGATTGTATGAGCAGTAGGTAGAATATGATGTCAGCAAGAGGCTGTTGAGTAATGATTGATATTGTGAGTTAAAGTTTATGAAAGAGTGGTAAGGTTGAGAAGTCTACCTGAGAAACTATAAGTAAGATACTTGAACGTATCATTATATGTTTCTTAATATGATTATGAGAACAGAATCCTTTTAAGGGGGGAAGGTGTTGAGTGGCATTTATGTCATCTCATAACACTCCGTAAAGCTTTGAATTGGTGTTTTGTACTCAAGTTATTTGTGTTTTTGATGTGTTTTGTAGTGTTTTTGCATTTCAGGCTTATATCAGGAACTCGGGTGAATTGGCATTGATTTGATGCTAATTTGGTGTTAGGAATATGTCAAGAAGATTACGCGTGAAAAGACCAACTCAAACCAGCAAGAAAAGCAGAAGTTAGGATTTTCTCTATAGAATCAGCATGCCCGCGCTGTAGTAGCGCACGGTTGCTCCAGGATTACAGAAGTGTAGCGCGCCCGCGCTGGTGAAGCGTGTGTCCGTGCCGGGTCAAATTTTAGAAATCCTGTTTCTACTCTGATTTTGATCCGAAGGACTTCTAATCTGTATGGGCTGCTATATATACATAACTTATGATCGTTTTTCATAACAAGACGTACCAGCATTTAAAGAGAAGGCGTAAGAAGACCGAAGAGCACAATTCAACCAAGGCGAAGAGGATCTAGTTTATTCTTGTGATTCTTTGTTTTAAGTTATAAGTTTGGATGCTAGTTTTCTTGCTTGTGAACCTATACTCTTGTTTCATACTTTGTTTTATTATTTATTCAATATAAAGACTATGTTTATTATACCATGCTTTCATCGGAACCCACGTTAATGATAAGTCCGATTATGGGCTGATTGTGATCATGGGGTTCTAACGGATTTACTTATGGATTTCTTTAGTTAATTTGTTTTGATGCCTTAGTATGTGGTGATTGTATGATATCCTAGTATTGGTTGTGCTTATTCATCTTATGAGCATCGCGAACTTATAAGATAGCGTGTTAATCTCTAATGAAGCGAAAGTGAATTTAGGGGTTTAGAACTTGCCATGCTAGCATAGGTTTATGTATTTGTTATACATGATTCGTAGGTAATTTTAACCATCTTACTTTCCCTATGTAATCATGAAAGATAACTTGCGCATTCAACCGTTATGTTGTCAAATTCTATAGACATATAGAGTCTCAATATAATTGGTATATATTCAGCTTCTATCTCTTTTGTGGATGTTTGGTAGTATGGTATTCGTATAATAAAAGTTGGCGTTTATCATTTTCGTGTTATCTGATTAGTGTCATCAACATTGCATGATAAGGTTAAAAATGAAGAGACTATTGAATGAAGTAGTGATGAAGTTAAGATCCCATGTTTGTGTCATATAGTAAAACAATCTCTCTAATCTCTTAGTTAATATTCTTTAGTATAATCTCTTAGTTAAGCGTAGTTAAAACACCCTCAATTTATTATTCGTCTTAGCAGTGGATTATAACCATACCATTGTTGCATAAGTACATTGATTAAAATTAACTAAACCAGTCCCTATGGGAACGAACCAGAATTAATTTTATATTACTTGCGATCGCGTATACTTGTGTAAATATTAGCGTGTGTTCTAGCCCTAACAAGTTTTTGGCGCCGCTGCCGGGGACTCGATGTTAATTTTTAGTTTATGTGTTTGTCATCAGTGGTCTTTAAAGTTCATTGACTCGGACATTGTTACTTACTTATTTCCTTGTCGTGTTTCAGGTACTCTAGTGAGCGTGTATACATACGCGTTCTCGGTCTCGTAAGAGAACTCTGGATCAAGCTAAGGAAGAAGTTGTAGTAGCTAAAGAAGTTTTCGAGGAAGTTCTTGTCGAGGAGAAAGTTTGAGAAGAAGCACTTATTGCAATGGGAGAACCAGAAGCGAATCCGAAGGCTTTGATGGATTAGTCTCAACTAAAGATTAATGATATTCAGTCTAGCATTGTTCGACTAGCCAGTTAATACCTTTAAGATCAAGTCAAGCACGATTCAGATGATATAGAACTCAATTCAGTTTGGGGGTTCTCCGACAGAAGACCCCAACATGCACATTAGATATTTCGTCGAGATCTGTGATACTTTCAAGTTCAATGGAGTTTCTGAAGATGCTATTAAGTTGAGGCTTTTTCCATTCTCTTTGCGGGATAAGGCTAAGTGCTGGTTACATTCTCTGCCACCAGGGTGAAAGAGATATGTCCTAAGTCCAATCATGTATGAGGATTTAGGAATAACTTTTATGTAATCTGTTTTAATTTCATTGATATTAATAAAAGGCTTGTTTTGTTTTTATTGCGGGCTCTATCTATTTAAATGTTTAAATAAGATATACCAGAGTTTAGAGTAAAGCTTTTTATGGATTGTGATGAGATCATAATAATGAGACCTAAAAGATGATAACTCTAAACTTAAATAGTTCCTGGTCGTAGGATTACTAACTGGTAATTAATAATTCGCAAAGATCGGTACATACTATGCTTGCTTCATTATGAAGGATGTCTATTCTCATAGATATTTGTGTGGTGACACTATAGCTAGTATGTAGGTGCTTATTATAGAATAAGTTCACTGAACATGACTCACACAGCTGAACAACTGATGGAGTTCACTCACGTGTCAGCAGTTGTTCACATAGTGATAGTTGTACAAGTATCCTTAGACTTGAGATCATCATAGTCATCTTGTGTACACTGAACTATGCTTTGGTTTAGTTCTTAGTCTCAAGGGACAATTATAAGGGCTCTACTGGGTATAGGAATTTGTACACGAAGATAGTGTATGATTAATAAAGGATTTACCCCTTCCAGTGTAGGAAGAGAATGTTCAATGCTGATCAACTTATTTTAGTTCAGGAATCTCTGGCTAGAGTGAATGAAATTAGAAAGGAGTTTCTAATTTACATTAAATAGAACTAAGCATAGTGAATGGGAAAGCAAGTGATTAAATAAGATAGGCTTAACACAAGTTCCATGCCTTGTATTTAATCGTGACATTGCAGGGTAGAAGGAATTAATTGTACGGTAACTATTCACTGAATAGGTTCTTGGTATTCTAAGCAGTGAATTCGTATTATCCGGATAGTCGCGATATGCTGCGAAATATCCCTCACGATGTAGAATAAATATGATTAATTAATTAATCATATTTAATGAATTAGAGAATTTATATAAATAATAATAAAATAGTTTTATTATTATTTATTTCTACTATAGGCTTAATATAGAACCTACAGGGTCACACCATAAAAGAATATGATTTAATGGTGGAGGAATTAATTAATAATGGCTGATAATTATTTATTTATGAAATAAATAATTAACTGCCAAATTTAATAATTGATTAAATGAGATTTAATTGATTATAAATTAATTAAGAAAAGGTTCTTAATATTATTAATTAAGAATTTAATTTTTGGAAATTAAATCAAGAGAGAGAATTATTTCTAAAGTATTTAGAAAAAGGATTAATAATTAAAAGGTGTTTTAATTATTAATGAGAATAATAAAGGGTTAATAATAATAATATTTTATGGAAAAATTTTTAGCTGAAAATTTGCTTATAAATATACTATTATAAACCCTATTTTTGCCTCAACCAAAAAGATTTACAAAACCCTAATTCTCTCCATCTCCTCCTCCTTCATTAGATCGTTTTCTTGGTGGATATCGGTGGAGTGCTTCACACTTGAGGAATAGCTGCCAAGGATCTCCGTTCATCGTTCTTGGATCGCTATTAAAGACCTCCATCTTTCCATTAACGTAAAGCTTCTTAAGGTAAACACACTGAACTACGAATTAAATATTATTTTTTCGCATGAATCCTGCGGAAGGTTTCATTTTTTTTAAGATTTAAATTTACGTTTTCGCTGCATTTATGTGCTAAAAACCCTTCAATGGCATCAGAGCTACTTGCGAAAAGTTTTCAATTCGTTTATGTGTTTAACTGTTTTCGATATATGAGCATGTACGTGATTCGCCATGATTTGATGTTGCTATAATATGCTTATATATGTATGGTTTTGAATATATAATATTCATGTGAGTTGAATAATCATAAGATAATTATGTAATCTGTATATATACTGATATATACATGATTTATGTTTGTTCTAATTATGAGAATCATATTAGATATGGATTCTGAATTGGCTGTTGTAGATTTGCTGAAATCTGGGCCTGGTGTCCGATTTACGGAAACGAATACCCTATTCCATAGGTAAATGAGCGTCTGAACAAAACTGATAGCTACAGCTATCAACGACTCGTCTGTAAGGCGTTTGACATTGGTTACTGCCCGTAAACAGTTATTCTTGTTTTTCTGATTTGATTCTGATTTTTCTGATTTTTGTCATATTTTCTTTTTATGATTAGATCATGGATAATATGATATGTTAAGATTAGATTATGTGTTTTAACATGCTTTTATGTGTTGTATGAGCATGGTGGATGGTTATGGTCTTTCGACCTTAGTGTAATGGTTTTGGTTTATGTTTTAAATACAACTTGCATGTCGTCAATCTTTGTAATCATAAATCTCGAATGTAACTCGAGTTATTCTTGTAAGTTCATTAGATTAGTTTTACTTTCAATCATGTAATGTAATTGAAGAATCAAGAATGATATCCAATGGAGGTGATACAAAGAAGAAGACGAGGCATACAAGAAGTCTAAACAAAGAAGAAAACTTATGTAATAAGTAGTTGTTTTTATTTCCATCACCATATTAGATTGACCTTGATCTTTATTATGAGCTTGATAAAGATCACATAGGATGGGGCCATAACCAAACACATTTACTTTATTGCACTTTACATTTACTTGTTTATTTAATTTTATATATGAGATATATGCCTATGTTTACCATGCGATGATAGATTTAGGTGAACTTAAATCAATATAAGGCGTGCTCTAGAAAATCTAGAACAGGAATCGTTTCTTGCCTTAACAATAAATATTATGAATACGATCATGAGATTCTTGTATTTATGAAACACGTAATTGAATATGAATTTTCAATATTGAGAGAAAGGTTGATTCTGTCAACAATAGATTTCTATATGTAAGAAAGGGTTATTAAATGACGTCTCTTGACAATGCTCCACCCGATCTGGGAATCATCTGATTATCGATTATTGATTTGAAATATTTAATTTAAAAGGAAGAATCTCTTTATAATATGATTATGATTGTAACGTAATATAATCCCTCTAAAATTTAATAATATCAAGTAGTAATTGGCCAATGACACAACTGGCTTGTGTCGGTCGAAGCCTTCCAACATGATAGAAAGTGGTTCTTATTTTTAAATCATTGTCGTTTCGTGCTACAGCCGAGGGCTTTGATTTCGTAATAAGAAATACTTGTCTATTACATAGAGATGTGTACATTGAATTAGAATCTAAAGGTCGGTACGTGCTACCTCCGTGGGCCGTTGAAGACTGATTCAATTATACGAAATGTTGGGTTAGACTTGACTTAGAATATTGAGTTTGTCGTGCCACAGCCGTGACTCAGTTATTCAAGAGGCTAAACTTATATTAGGGAATAACATAAGATGTAATTGACAAGAGTTGTCTGCCTATTGAACATCACATGATGTTTCGTGACACAGCCGAGGTTGTGTGATGGAATGTAGGATCCCTATTCCCACTAGCATTATGAATGCTTAATTTTCACTTAGGGGGTTAAAAAAATTAGATAAACTAATGGGAGACACTTATGAATAAAGACCCGATTAATATAGTGTTTTAAAATGAAATTGAATATTTGCTAAGTGTTGTTATGTGTTTATCATTTACAGATTTACTATATTCGCCATGTCTTCTGCACTATCACTCCGTAGCATACTAGATGCTCACAAGTTGACTGGTCCTAATTTAGCTGTTTGTTTTCACTATAACAAGTTGGGGCACTGGAAGAGGAACTGCAAGGTTTACCTTGCAGAATTGAAGAAGAAGAAGAAGGGTAGTAAGACTACCGCTTCTGATTCAGGCATGTTCATGATCGAAGTTAATATGTCACTAGGTCAAATATCTACTTGGGTATTAGATACCGCCTGTGGTTCTCATATTTGCAATTCGTTGCAAGGACTAAAGGGAAGTAGGACTCTTGAAAAAGATGAGGTGATTCTATGTATGGGCAATGGAGCAAGGGTTGCAGCCATATCTGTAGGATCATTTAGTTTACATATGCCTACGGGCAAGACAATTATTTTGAATAATTGTTATTACGTTCCCTCTATTGTGAGGAATATTGTTTCTATTCCTATGTTGGATGTGGATGGTTTTTCATTTATTATTAAGAATAATGAATGTTCTATCCTTAGAGATAATGTTCTTTTTGGACGTGGCATTTTAAATAATCGTCTGTATGTATGTGACGTAGAGCATGATTTACTTCAGATTGAACAAACTAATAAAAGAAAACGAGATGATGAAAATCTGACCTATTTATGGCTTTGTAGGCTAGGTCATATTAGTGAAAATAGACTGCGGACATTGCATAAGGAAGGGTTACTAGACCCCTTTTATTTTGAATCATATCCTACATGCGAGTCTTGTCTATTGGGTAAAATGACCAAAACTCCATTTAGTGGACATGAAGAGAGGGCTACAGATTTTCTAGGATTGGTACACACAGATGTATGTGGACCAATGGCTATGCAAGCCATGGGTGGATTTTCGTACGTAATTACTTTCATAGATGATAGATCTAGATTCGGATATGTGTATTTGATGAAACACAAGTCTGAAGCCTTTGAAAAGTTCAAAGAATATAACATGAAGTGGAGAAACAAACCAAACACAGTATTATAACTCTTCGATCAGATCGAGGTGGTGAATACTTGAATGGAGAGTTTCTAGATTATCTCAAAGAAAATGGTATAGTCTCCCAGTGGACTCCTCCATATACTCCACGGTTAAATGGGGTATCTGAAAGGAGAAATCAAACTTTATTAGACATGGTTCGGTCCATGATGAGCTATGCGAATCTTCCAGTATTCCTATGGGGTTATGCATTGGAAACCTCAGCATATTTACTGAATAAGGTGCCTTCCAAATCTGTTCCCCAAACACCATATGAGATATGGAAAGAAAGGAAATTGAGTCTTAAACACATTAAGATTTGGGGATGTCCAGCTTATGTCAAGAAAGTTGACCCAGCTAAGCTGGAATCTCGATCCGTAAAATGTAATTTTATGGGATATCCTAAAGAGACTTTGGGGTATTACTTTTACACCGATCATCGGGTGTTTGTCTCCAGACATGCTACTTCTTGGAAAAGGAGTTTATCCTTGAAGGAGACAGTGGGAGCAAAATTGAACTTGATGAAGTTCAAGAAGCACAAACTACTACGGATCAAGTGGAAACACCTGTTCAGACTGAACAACCTTCAGTGGAACAGCCCATTCGTAGGACAGGAAGAGTGCCTCGCCAACCTGAGAGGTATTATGGCCTTGTCATTGAGAATGACAATGAGTTGTCAATCATTGATGATGACAACCCTGTGACCTATAATGAGGCTATGAGTAGTGTTGACTCAGAGAAATGGCATAGTGCCATGAAATCCGAAATGGAATCTATGTATACCAACCAAGTATGGACTCCGGTTGAGGCGCCTGAAGGTGTTAAGCCTATTGGGTGCAAGTGGGTATACAAAAGAAAGATTGGAGCAGATGGCCAGGTGGAGACCTATAAGGCCAGGCTTATGGCAAAAGGATTCAAACAAAGGCAAGGGATTGACTTTGATGAAACTTTTTCACCAGTAGCCCTGTTAAAATCAATTCGTATTTTGCTTGCGATTACTGCTTACTACGACTATGAGATCTGGAAAATAGACGTGAAACGACCTTCCTCAATGGGGAACTTGAGGAGGAAGTGTATACGACACAGCCAGAGGGTTTTCTTTCCAAGGGAAATGAACACCTAATGTGTAAGCTGCTGCGAACCATATATGGTTTAAGGCAAACTTCTCGTAGATGGAACATCCGTTTTGATGAGACAATCAAAGAGTTTGGTTTTATCAAAAACATAGATGAACCATGTGTCTACAAGAAGGTTAGTGGGAGCGCGGTAACATTTCTTGTATTGTATGTGGATGACATACTTCTTATAGGAAATGATATACCGATGCTACAATCAATCAAAGTATGGCTATCAAAGAACTTCACCATGAAGGACTTGGGAGAAGCATCTTACATTCTCGGTATGAAGATCTATAGAGATAGATCTAGAAGAATGATAGGTCTTACCCAGGGTACATATATCCAGAAAGTGCTTAAAAGGTTTAGCATGGAAAACTCCAAAAGAGGTCTCATAGTGATGAGCCATGGAGTGTCCCTTTCCGAAAAAATGTCTCCTAGGACACCTGAGGAAAGAGAGCGTATGAGTAAGATTCCTTATGCTTCAGCAATAGGATCTATCATGTACGCGATGTTGTGTACAAGGCCTGATGTTGCTTATTCAATTAGTGTGACGAGCAGATATCAGTCCAATCCAGGTGAAGACCACTGGAAAGCAGTGAAAAACATCCTTAAATACTTGCAAAGGACTCAGGACATTTTTCTTATTTTTGGTGGTGAATCTGAGTTGAAAATAGAGGGTTATACTGACTCTAGTTTTCAATCAGAAAGTGATAGCAAATCCATGTCAGGGTACATGTTTACTCTGAATGGTGGTGCGATTAGTTGGAAGAGTTCCAAACAGTCTACAACGGCTGACTCCACAGCGGAAGCAGAATATATAGCTGCAAGTGAGGCTGCAAAAGAAGCCGTTTGGATGAGGAAATTTGTTTCTGAGTTGGGAGTTGTTCCTAGCGTTGAAGAGCCTATTGTGTTGTATTGTGATAACAACGCAGCAATAGCACAAGCCAAGGAACCTAGGTCTCATAAAAATTCCAAACATGTCCTGCGGCGCTTTCATCTGATTAGGTAGATTGTTGAAAGAGGAGATGTCAACGTCGAGAGAGTTGACACACATAACAACGTAGAAGACCCACAAAAAAAGCCACTTTCTCAGAGTCACTTTGATCGTCATAAAGACAAGATGGGTATTAGATACCAGAGTGATTGGCTTTAGTACAAGTGGGAGATTGAAAGAGATATGTCCTAAGTCCAATCATGTATGAGGATTTAGGAATAACTTTTATGTAATCTGTTTTGATTTCATTGATATTAATAAAAGGCTTGTTTTGGTCTATGCTTGCTTGCTTGCTTGCTTTATTATAAAGGATGTCTGTTGTAACATCCCCAAATCCGGGGTCGGGGATCCGGGTTGTCACGAGTTCCATTTCCCTTAATAACACCCAATCTTAATAAACAATCAACTACTCCGTATTGTGACCCCATAATAAACACACACACCACAAGTTATAGTCTCAGAGATGAATATCCAAAAATAACACGAGTCATTTTATTCCATAATAATATGCCATTACACCTTAAAAGGGTTTCTGAATAAATTTACATTTCTTTGCCATTATTACAATTCACAAAGATACATAAGTATGGTACATCAAAAGTTGAAAGCCTAGCCTATTGGTAGTTCCTACCTCAGCTACAGCGGCATCAACGCCTATAGGAAACTGTGGAACGTTTCCTATCCGCTCGCGAATTCGGAACTTGGTCCTGTTCATCTTGTCTATCTGATATTATGTGATGAAAGAAGAAAGCAAGGGTGAGCAACAAGACCACCGAAATAGTATGTATAATAATTTACAATATATGAGCATTCTCATAGTACTCAAGAAAGTCTTGGTTAAGAAGAAATGAACCAAGTTGATACCTTAACGCGACCAAGTCGCAAAATATCCAGTATATACATACATATATACTTTTCACAATCATGAAATCCTCTGACATGTATAATATACACAGAGTTCCATTTTATAACTGTATAAAAATATCGTTGCAAGGTGATCTTATATATATAACCTTATCTCAACGTTTTTCTGAAAATCTTTGACATGCATAAGATAATCATTTACTAGATATAAGTTCAAAAGATGAAGTTACAAGATACTCCAATATACTTATATCTTTTCCGAATACTACTTGAACTACCCCCGTTCAAGTTATAATTAGTTTCAAAAGTTCATCACACTGATGAGACTACAAGATAAGACTTGAATAGATTCAATCTTTGAAATATCATTTGAAAGAAATGAAGTTACGAGATACTTCATTAAGTCCTGATATATATATACATCTATATATATACATTTCATACACTCCTTGAAAACCTCTGTTATGAAAATTATAAACAGAGTTGCAATATCCAATGAATTTTGGAATGGAGAATATCTTGGCATAAACCCGATATCTTGCTGATCAAGCAAAGATACCAATAAGTAACATTTTCTACTATAGATGGATGAATTCCTCGCCGGTCATCACCCTGGCCGCATCAGGACCTCGCGCTAGACCGTTACCTGGCCACTCACGGGTGGATGGACTGTCACCCAGCCTCTTACACCTTCATAGACCGTACCCCGGCCTGTCGCTTATGCCGACTCAATTAGATGGACTTACTTCCCGAACATTGGGCAAGTAATCAAATTGTTTTCTCAAAAAAGCAACCACGTTGCGAATATAAAATACACCACAGAGCCGGATCCCTTAGATTTTTGAGCGAGTATTCAAGTCCCCTTCGAAACGAAGATCTTAAATTTGAAAACGAGTTTTGGGATCCGCTCTAACTTTTAAAATCATTTTGAAGAATCGAAAACATTTTTGAGAATGTTTGGAGTAATGCTGATTTATTAAAATAAATCAGTCCCGATATGTTAGAAAATATCTGAATATTATTATTTAAATAATATTCCCATAAGGATAATCCTTATAAAAATAATTGAAATAAAAGTTTTAAAACTCATACTTGAAATGAATAATAAATAACCAAAGATATACTTATACGAAAGTACGATCTTTATTTGAATAATCGAAAATAAATTTGATTATCGAAACATTATTCTTTAATAAAATAAAGAATATTATTTAATAAAATAAGCGGAGTCATAAGTCCTCGAATGAATATTCAAAATAATATTCATTAAATAAAATAAAGCGGAGTCATAAGTCCTCGAATAAATATTCAAAATAATATTCATTAAATAAAATAAGCGGAGTCATAAGTCCTCGAATGAATATTCAAAATAATATTCATTAAATAAAATAAAGTTATCGAATAAACGTTATTCGATTAAAAGTTTTGAAAACTATATCTATATATATATATATAAATATATATATATTATACTCGGGAATATCGACTCCCGGTTTAGAAAATGTCACATTTGGGTCCCCTATACTAAGGGTATACGCAACTACTGCTTATCTCTAGCATAGGTATTATGCAACTTATAAGCATTTGAATTGATAAAAGAATATCAAAATTATGAAACAGGCATGCATATAAATATCATATCACATGCTCCAGTATATCGCAAGACTTTGCTAATAATAATCATGCACTTATCACAAGATAATGCATATACATATATACATCACAACAACAGTAACGGGTAGAAAACTTGCCTGGGTGTTCCGGGATAGACTTAAGCTTAGAGTGGGTCCGGTAACCTATGAACAACAACATAAGCCGGAATTAAACCATGGTCACTTAAGAAACTAGACTTTAATCATTTAGAGCCCTGACGTTCGCTTTTGCGCTTAACGATTCACTTAAGTCGCTCGAGTACCCTCGGCTCCACCATTTTTAATAAATTAACCATTACAAATTTTAAGGCGATTCTTTCACGAGTACTTTACCAACTTCCTAATCCACATTACATAATTGTTTTGTAATCCAATTAGTCTTTTAGGGGCCTTAACCAAGGTTTCAAAGTAAGGCGAGGGGTAATGGTCCGTTCGCGAAATGTCGTTACTTAAAACGGTCGTTTCTCCTAAACCGTATATCGGATTCAAGCGAACCACATATCAAAATAAAGCTCGTAACATGAACTATCTAATCATGGCAATGGTCAAAACCTAACAGTGAGTTCTCGGGTCCTGATATTAAGAACAAAACAGTCTAAAGTAAATCGGGCATTACGACGGCTATGTTTACGCGATTACCAAATTTTATCCTACTCCAATTCAACCACAAATCAACCACAAATCAACCATACAACCAAAATCCATCCATACAATACTACAACAGCCCCAACACCTCAAGTTCTCCAATTTATATTATTCTCAAAGATGAACTAAAGCTATACTTAAGTTCATTAACCAATAATCCAAGATTTACAACTCCAAACTCATTACAATTCCAACCAAACTCTAAACATACAAGGATCATGCTCTCATGAACTATAACAAACAAAACCAAACCTAATACTCAAAGTAAAGTTAGGGTTTGGAGGGGTTATACCTTCCTTGGAGAGTGCAGAATCACTTAGGAAGCCTTAAATAACCACTAACTATCTCTGCTAAGCTTGGATCTTAAAGAAAACATAAGAAAACACAAAGTTAGTTTCTTGAAAACACTATTCACCAAGAACTTTGATGAATTGATTAGCTATGTTAAACATGGAATCGTGAGCTTAAACTTATGGCGCATCTAAGTTATGAATTATGGAAGCTAAAGAAATAAACCTCTTGATTTTTGAAGGTGTGTAGCTTGAGTTTTAAAAAAATTTCCCTTGCTTTCCATGGAAAAGCCGAGAGCTTTCTTGAAGAAAAGGAAGTCAAGTTGTGTTTTTTGTGATTTGTTTTGCTTGCCTTGGTTGGTTGCTTTGTTTTGATTAATCACTTTTAACCATGGTGAATTTTGTGTGGTTTAGAATCAACCAACACTTCCTTCCCTTTTTGTCATGCTCATGTCATCCTCTTATGTCATCATCTCACACTTGTCCTCTTCTTGTTGGTGAAATGACATCACCCTCCACTAACTCTTTGATTAACTCCTAATCACTTGGCTAATGACCGTTGATCTGTTATACGGTTTGCTTAACTTTCGTTCTCGTTTATCGTTTGAGGGATCATACCCGGGATCTTATTACTTGGGTTCCCTTAACCTTTCTCAATACATTATATTCCTTTTATGATCCTCTCTTATAATCCTTGAATTTAAATCCTTTTAATCATGTTACCTTATACTCAATTCTTTCGGTATCTGGTGGATTTTCGGGAAAAATCAAAGTGTTCGAATTTGGATTCTGACGATCTTTACATACACTTATTTACTTTATGGAATACTAATACGATCTTAGAATTTCCATAACAGTACTCCTATATAGCGTGGTCTGATAATTTTCCTTAATCAACATCATCAGCAAAAGTTACTATTCATCCGTGTTTCAAAAATTCCAAAAATTGGGATTATTACAGTCTCCCCTCCTTAAAAGGATTTAGTCCCGGAATCGGATAGAAAATGAATAGGGATGCTCTCTTAGCATTGCACTTTCTAACTCTCAAGTAAATTTTCCTACATTGTGGTTCTACCATCAAACTCTGACTAGTTTGATAACCCTTCTCCTAAGCACTTGTTCCTTTTCAATCTATAACCCTTTCTGGTTGCTCCATATAGGTTACGTCTGGTTGCATGTCTATGCGCTCACACGCCCCTTATTGCCTGGCATCTGAATTACACTTCCTTAACATTGATACGTGGAACACGTTAAGAGCTTGTTTTAGGTTCGGGGGTAAGGGCTAGCTCATATGCTAACTTCCCAATACGTCTTAATATATCCAAGGGTCCAACACTTCGTGGGCTTAGCTTTCCTTTCTTTCTGAACCTCATCCATTCTTTCCAAGGGATACCTTTAACATTACTAGGTCCCTTATTTCCTATTCCTTGTCCTTTCGTGTCAAATCAACATACTTTTTATGTCCACCTTGGACTACTACCAGCCGTCCTCTGATTAGATCTATTATATCCTTGGTCCTTTGGACCACTACTGGTCTGAGCATCTTGCGCTCTGCAACATCATCCTAACATAAGGGAGATCAACATTGTGTTCCCTCAAGGATCTCATAAGGCGACATCTCGATACTGTCATACGATCTATTATCGTGAGAAAACTCAATCCGTGTTAAGTGACCATTCCAAATTCTTTCAAGTCTATTGCACAGACTCTCATCATAGCTTCTAGCATTATAGCTTTTGCTTCTCAATACCCATTATTTTCCAGTTCGTAGTCATTACTATCTTCCGTACATAATACTATACCGGTTACACATTTGCTCGTTAGCATTCTATAACCTTCTAATAATTGCGTCAACCTTAGTATCACGAACGCGTTAGATTCGGAATACCACCGCACTGATACTACTCATTTCTAGCTGCTTCTATCTTTGAAAGCTTGATCCATCGTATAGAAGTAAAAGAATTTATTGAGAGATCACTATGATCATGAACACTTGTTCTATTGCATAGTTAGTACAGAAGGTGGCTAGCCTTTAGTACTTGACAAGCAATTAAACAACATGTGGTATCCTACTAGGCTTCTATCACACAGATAGATAGTCATTCGGTAATACCTCCCCTTCTGGAAGGGTTGTTCTTCTCAGCTTATATAAAATGAAAAGGAGAGAAAAGAACGAATTGAAGAGAAATGTATATGAAAAAAATACTGCCACAAATATCTGGATTGGAATCTACCTCTGAACTATAGAGGTTTGTCATAGGAGAACAAAACATATATGTATATATATAAGTATCAAGTATTATAGCATCGCAATTCACGTGCCTGAATATCTACTATTCTGTCCATCATTCTATGGACCTATGCTCTTGCTCGAGCTTATAAACAATCACCTTTGAAACTCCCTCGACATCGAAAATCGAATCTGGGATTTCATTCTAGACATCATCGTTACTAGAATTCTATGCTTGCACCGCAACCTTCCTCGTATAGTAATACGACTCTCTATTGATAAGAAGGAATAAGTATTCAATAGGTAGATAATCTACTTAATTAGTCTATCAATGATAACTTATACACCACCATGACCCGATTAGTGGTACTCAATCTCAACATCAATTCCAGTACAACTCTCACGGTTGTAAGTAATCGGTTCATTACTCGTAGAATCATTCCTGCATTACTATGGTCCACCGTTGACCTACTGTAGTCATTCGTTTTCCTTGGAATCTTAATAGCTAACCATACGGAGTCCAGACCTGTCGTATCAAATTCTTCTAAGGAGTTAACATAATCACCATTCATAATTCATGAAGAACACTCCTGATCCTGACGTACATTCATGACATGAAGCATATAAAATTACAGAAGAGTTTCAATCAAAGCAACGATAGCAGGTTAATACCATTCTTAATCATATGCCTTCAATAGAAGACTTAACTCAAAGGTTCATTTAGTCTTTTTGAAATATGGTCCTGGATTATTCTCAAGATAGGACCTTCTAAAATAGATAGCCCGCTCACAGTGCTAACATAAATTAAATCTTTACCAAACTACTATTACGGTTGAGTATCGTACAATCATCAGAAGAAATGTCAATCTTTCAAACCATAGTACAACCTTCACGGCTTTAACCATCATCACTATATTCCTCTGGCACGTGTGCTTATAAGTGTCCTCTTACACTAAAAGTGTCGGCCACCTCTTTGACCTTTCCTGATAGTAAAATTTCCTTACAATCAATGTCATTTTTTTAACCACCTCCAAATAAATTTTCTACCTCATTTCAATCACTGCTTATGTGAAAATGCTTTTCTTAAGTCCTGGTGAGAAGAAAAAAAATCACCATTTTTTTCCATAAGTCATTGCCTTAGTCTTTAGATGTGAACATTGCCACGACAGACTCTCAATCATACTTAGGATGTCTCTTATCTTGGGTCCTTCTTGTTTTCACCAATCTCGACCCTCATTGGGTCGATCTATACTTTCTTATGGTTCAACACGTGCCCCACCTGGCATTATTATAATTACGTCATATTTCCTTTATCAAAATTTCTCTTCTTGAGAACTTTGAATATTACCTTTTCTCCTTGTAAGACCTCTAAGGTTATCCTTGAATTGTTCCTCCTGTATTCCCTAGATACAGGGCATATCAAAATACCATTTACTAATACTAGAACCATTGTCTATATACTTTTGAAAAATTTCTCCACTGATCCTTAAAGATTGTTGTTACCTTATTCCTTTCCAGTTCATACTGTCAAAACTCATACTATCCCTATTAAGGGTGAAATGCCAACCTTTATGCATTCCCCTAGGATTCATTTTAAGTTACTGAGGTTCTATCCTTAATTCCACCTTTAAAAAGTTGCATGCATCCTTCCATGGATAAATCAAGTCATATATCTTTGATAGATTATCTTATTTAATCATTCCCATCTCGATAGTCTATACCAAATTTCACAATAATATCCTTATTCAAAATGAGGTCAACCAATATGGCCTCCAAAAGATAACAACGGTTATCCGCTTTTCTTTCCTAATTTAGTAATGATAACAGGGATGTTCTAGAAGATATTGGTCGTGTTCAACGTGAACTTCTTCTTAATAAATACTTATTTTCTTTTGTTGTTTATCTCAACAGTCATCTCAATTTTGGGATATCTTTCATACCTGGCGTCTCCCTTTCTGGGTATCATGCCCCCGGTCTTACACTTCACTTTCATGAAGGTCACTTCTTTCATCCAATTTTCCTAATTTCTTACTTTCTTGTCTCCTCAGTCTATCCGCGTCTCCTTGTTTATCCTTCGGACTATCTCAAGGTTTCCTCGAATCCTCCCAACTTAAAGGGGGTACAATATATATATATATATATCTTATTCCTTCAACCATCAACTTTAACTCATGGTGAATCACTCTCATCCTGACGATTACATATTTTTCTATTTCTATTGCTACGAGTCTTTAGGGTTACCTCATACCCAACTCCCTCATCATTCCTCAAACTCTATTGCCTTTATATTCCTTTCCACTTCAATTTCTTTTTATTTTCCTTTCTCTTATAATCATTTTATGAACCCACTAATCATTTACTTCAAACATCACGTCGTTCTGGGATTCTTGTCCTCGGAACGAATCTTGACAACTTTTACAACTTAGATTCATAATTCATCACACTCGTCCGCCTTTGTTATGGCTCTAAAGCTTTTAAACTTCCTCCATAACCTTGGGAAGTACTTTCCCGAAAACAATTGACTGAACTTTAATCAGTTTATTATAACCTCTGGCCCCGCGTCTTTCTTGGCCTTTCACCAGCGGGTGGCCTCTCTCTTAGGAGGGTAAGTGAAAAAAACAGTCTTTTGTGATTCGTAAATCATTTAGAATCTCAAATGATTCCTATATTTCCTTTAGCCAAGCTCTTGCCTCGACTGGGTCAGCTTGTTCCTTGGAACTCTGAGAGCTTAGCGACTTAAAGGTCTTGAAAGAATTTCTCACCGCATGGTTTCCTCAGGGTCGTGCTTGGGGATAATAGTCTAAGTTCTGTTTAGATAGATCAATGAATTTCCGTATAGGAGTACCATCTCGGGTCTCCTTATCTTGCTCGACTTCTATTTTCTCGGTATGAAATGTTTCATCCTTCTCCCATAATCAGGGTTATCTTATACGTTAAAATCCTTGTTTTCCATTTCATTATATTACGGGTTCTTTCTTTCTTGATGGCGACCTCCCTGACTATCACATTCAGGTTTTTGTCCTAAATCTTATTCCTCGAACTATGGCTTTCATCTAAGATCTCGTCCTTAAGCTCTTGAACGTTTGGAACCCAAATTATGTAGGAATACCTCTTTATTCCCTTATCATCTTTCTCGGTATTAATCTCTTCTCTATTTGTTGGCTCTCTGCCTTCATTCATCACTTTTTCTTGGCACAATATGATCTTTTCCAAGAATTCGGGCTGTATTGCAATCTCAAGCAGCTTTTCGGTACCGGCTCCGGTTACCTTCACTTCTATTTCCATTTTCTTAAAATCTCTTATCAACTCTTCAGAAGACATTATCATCTTGAGTCTCTCCTCTCTACTAAGGGCGTTAGCCACCATATTGGCTTTACCTGGCTGATAAATAATCTCATAATCATAATCCTTGATTAGCTCTAACCACCTCCTCTGGCGCATGTTGAGCTCTTTCTGCGTAAAATATACTTGAGCTATTGGGGTTTGTATAAACTTCGTACTTCTCTCTATACAAGTAGTGCCTCCAATCTTTAGGGTAAAACTATTGTCGTGAGCTCAAGATCATGGGGGGATATCAAATTTTATATTCCCTTAATTGTCTTGATGCGTACATGATTACCTTACTGTGTTGCATAAGCACGCACCCTAATCCCTTGTGCGAAGCATCACTATAAATCACAAAATCTCCTTTTTCCCTCCGGCAACGCCAACACAGGGGCCGTCACCAATCTTTTCTTCAGTTCTTGGAATCTGTTCTCACATTCCTCTGTCCATTCGAACTTCTCAGTCTCATGAGTAAGCCGCGTTAAATGGGTTGTGATCTTTGCAAAATTTTGAACGAACCTACGGTAGTAACCGGCAATTCCTATCTCTTGTAGTCGCCCTGACTACGGTCATCAATTTCTCAATGGTCCTTTCTTCATTCATGTCAGGATCCTCCACGGGATCCTTCTCAATAACAATCCCTTTTGGGATAACATCCTTAATTGCTACATCTTTAATATGAACATCA
This sequence comes from Apium graveolens, assembly GCF_009905375.1. Classification (NCBI taxonomy): domain Eukaryota; kingdom Viridiplantae; phylum Streptophyta; class Magnoliopsida; order Apiales; family Apiaceae; genus Apium; species Apium graveolens. Next base: position 173,004,363 of record NC_133648.1, on the reverse strand, counting down.
TCTGGTCCCTCATTAGGACGCTCTATCGGATCCATAATCTGATCTCCAATATGTAGTAAAACATCATCGCGTTATTGCTCCTCAACCTCAGGGTTCAGAGTCCCGCTACCATACACGATAACGAACTACGGTTCTATCACGATATTTATAAGGGTTCCCATAAGGGTTTTAACTGTCAGTACTACGTTTAGTAGTCCGACTATGAACTTGGTAAGAGTTCTTATTATCTTAGTGAACTTATTATTTTAACGTCACATCATCTCTGAGGTTTATAACGCTTAGCTCTGATACCATTTCTGTAACACCCCCAAATCTGGGGTCGGAGATCCGGGTTGTCACGAGTTCCATTTCCCTTAATAACACCCAATCTTAATAAACAATCAACTACTCCGTACTGTGACCCCACAATAAACACACACACCACAAGTTATAGTCTCAGAGATGAATATCCAAAAATAACACGAGTCATTTTATTCCACAATTATATGCCATTACACCTTAAAAGGGTTTCTGAATAAATTTACATTTCTTTTCCATTATTACAATTCATAAAAATACATAAGTCTGGTACATCAAAAGTTGAAAGTCTAGCCTATTGGTAGTTCCTACCTCAGCTACAGCGACATCAACGCCTATAAGAAACTGCGGAACGTTTCCTATCCGCTCGCGAATTGGGAGCTTGGTCCTGTTCATCTTGTCTATCTGATGTTGTGTGATGAAAGAAGAAAGCAAGGGTGAGCAACAAGCCCACCGAAATAGTATGTATAATAATTTATAATATATGAGCATTCTCATAGTACTCAAGAAAGTCTTGGTTAAGAAGAAATGAACCAAGTTGATATCTTAACGCGACCAAGTCGCAAAATATTCAGTATATACATACATATATACTTTTCACAATCTTTGAAATCCTCTGACATGTATAATATACACAGAGTTCCAGTTTATAACTGTATAAAAATATCGTTGCAAGGTGATCTCATATATCTAACCTTGTCTCAATGTTTTTCTGAAAATCTTTGAGATGGATAAGATAATCATTTACTAGATATAAGTTCAAAAGATGAAGTTACAAGATACTCCAATATACTTATATCTTTTCTGAATACTACATGAACTACCCCCGTTCAAGTTATAATTAGTTTCAAAAGTTCATCACACTGATGAGACTACAAGATAAGACTTGAATAGATTCAATCTTTGAAATATCATTTGAAAGAAATGAAGTTACGAGATACTTCATTAAGTCCCGATATATATATATACATCTATATATATACATTTTATACATTCCTTGAAAACCTCTATTATGAAAATTATAAACAGAGTTGCAATATCCAATGAATTTTGGAAAGGAGAATACCTTGGCATAAACCCGATATCTTGCTGATCAGGCAAAGATACCAATAAGTAACCTTTTCTACTGTAGATGGATGAATTCCTCGCCGGTCATCACCCTGGACGCATTAGGACCTCGCGCTAGACCGTTACCCGGCCACTCACGCGTGGATGGACTGTCACCCAGCCTCTTACACCTTCATAGACCGTACCCCGGCATGTCGCTTATGCTGACTCAATTAGATGGACTTACTTCCCGAACATTAGGCAAGTAATCAAATTGTTTTCTCAAAATAGCAACCATATTACGAATATAAAATACACCACAGAGCCGGATCCCTTAGATTTTTGAGCGAGTATTCAAGTCCCCTTCGAAAGGAAGATCTTAAATTGAAAACGAGTTTTGGATCCGCTCTAACTTTTAAAATTATTTTGAAGACTCAAAAACATTTTTGAGAATATTTGGAGGAATGCTGATTTAATAAAATAAATCAGTCCCGATATGTTAGACAATATCTGAATATTATTATTTAAATAATATTCCCATAAGGATAATCCTTATAAAAATAATTGAAGTAAAAGTTTTAAAAGTCATACTTGAAATGAATAATAAATAATCAAAGATATACTTATAAGAAAGTACGATCTTTTTTTGAATAATCGAAAATAAGTTTGATTATCGAAACATTATTCTTTAATAAAATAATGAATATTGTTTAATAAAATAAGCGGAGTCATAAGTCCTCGAATGAATATTCAAAATAATAGTCATTAAATAAAATAAAGCGGAGTCATAAATCCTCGAATGAATATTCAAAATAATATTCATTAAATAAAATAAAGTTATCGAATAAACATTATTCGATTAATAGTTTTGAAAACTATATCTATATATATAAATATATATATATATTATACTCGGGAACATCGACTCCCGATTTAGAAAATGTTCACATTTAGGTCCCCTATACTAAGGGTATACGCAACTACTGCTTATCTCTAGCATAGGTATTATGCAACTTATAAGCATTTGAATTGATAATAGAATATCAAAATTAAGAAATATGCATGCATATAAATATCATATCACATGCTCCAATATATCGCAAGACTTTGCTAATAATAATCATGCACTTATCACAAGATAATGCATATACATATATACATCACAACAACAGTATAACGGGTAGAAAACTTGCCTGAGTGTTCCGGGGTAGACTTAAGCTTAGAGTGGGTCCGGTAACCTATGAACAATAACATAAGCCGGAATTAAACCACAGTCACTTAAAAAACTAGACTTTAACCATTTAGAGCCCTAACATTCGCTTTTGCGCTTAACGATTCACTTAAGTCGTTCAAGTATCCTCGGCTCCACCATTTTTAATAAATTAACCATTACGAATTTTAAGGCGATTCTTTCGCGAGTACTTTACCAACTTCCTAATCCACATTACATAATTGTTTCGTAATCCAATTAGTCTTTAGGGGCCTTAACCAAGGTTTCAAAGTAAGGCGAGGGGTAATGGTCCGTTCGCGAAATGTCGTTACTTAAAACGGTCATTTCTCCTAAACCGTACATCGGATTCAAGCGAACCACGTATCAAAACGAAGCTCGTAACATGAACTATCTAATCATAGCAATGGTCAAAACCTAACAGTGAGTTCCCGGGTCCTGATGTTAAGAACAAAACAGTCTAAAGTAAATCGGGCATTACGACGACTATGTTTACGCGATTACCAAATTTTATCCTACTCCAATTCAACCACAAATCAACCACCAATCAACCATACAACCAAAATCTATACTTAAGTTCTCCAATTTATATTATTCTCAAACATGAACTAAAGCTATACTTAAGTTCATTAAACAATAATCCAAGATTTACAACTCCAAACTCATTACAATTCCAACCAAACTCTAAACATACAAGAATCATGCTCTCATAAACTATAACAAACAAAATCAAACCTAATACTCAAAGTAAAGTTAGGGTTTGGAGGGGTTATACCTTCCTTGGAGAGTGGAGAATCACTTAGGAAGCCTTAATAACCACTAATTATCTCTACTAAGCTTGGATCTTGAAGAAAACATAAGAAAACACAAAGTTAGTTTCTTGAAAACACTATTCACCAAGAACTTTGATGAATTGATTAGCTATGTTAAACATGGAATCTTGAGCTTAAACTTATGGCTCATCTAAGTTATGAATTATGGAAGCTAAAGAAACATACCTCTTGATTTTTGAAGATGTGTAGCTTGAGTTTTGAAAAAATTTCCCTTGCTTTCCATGGAAAAGCCGAGAGCTTTCTTGAAGAAAAGGAAGTCAAGTTGTGTTTTTTGTGATTTGTTTTGCTTGCCTTGGTTGGTTGCTTTGTTTTGATTAATTACTTTTAACCATGGTGAATTTTGTGTGGTTTAGAATCAACCAACACTTCCTTCCCTTTTTGTCATGCTCATGTCATCCTCTTATGTCATCATCTCACACTTGTCCTCTTCTTGTTGGTGAAATGACATCACCCTCCACTAACTCTTTGATTAACTCCTAATCACTTGGCTAATGACCGCTGAACTGTTATACGGTTCGCTTAACTTTCGTTCTCGTTTATCATTTGAGGGATCATACCCGGGATCTTATTACTTGGGTTCCCTTAACCTTTCTCAATACATTATATTCCTTTTATGATCCTCTCTTATAATCCTTGAATTTAAATGCTTTTAATCATTTTACCTTATACTCAATTCTTTCGGTATCTGGTGGATTTTCGGGAAAAATCAAAGTGTTCGAATTTGGATTCTGACGATCTTTACATACACTTATTTACTTTATGTAATACTAATACGATCTTAGAATTTCCATAACAGTACTCCTATATAGCGTGGTCTGATAATTTTCCTTAATCAGCATCATCAGCAAAAGTTACTATTCATCCGTGTTTCAAAATTCCAAAAATTGGGGTTATTACATCTGTTCTCATAGACATTTGTGTGGTGACACTATAGCTAGTATGTAGGTGCTTATTATAGAATAAGTTCACTGAACATGACTCACACAGCTGAACAACTGATGGAGTTCACTCACGTGTCAGCAGTTGTTCACATAGTGATAGTTGTACAAGTATCCTTAGACTTGAGATCATCATAGTCATCTTGTGTACACTGAACTATGCTTTGGTTTAGTTCTTAGTCTCAAGGAACAATTATAAGGGCTCTACTGGGTATAGGAATTTGTACACGAAGATAGTGTATGATCAATAAAGGATCTACCCCTTCCAGTGTAGGAATAGAATATTCAATGCTGATCCACTTATGTTAGTTCAGGAATCTCTGGCTAGAGTGAATGAAATTAGAAAGGAGTTTCTAATTTACATTAAATAGAAGTAAGCATAGTGAATGGGAAAGCAAGTTTCATGCCTTGTATTTAATCGTGACATTGCAGGGTAGAAGGAATTAATTGTACGGTAACTACTCACTGAATAGGTTCTTGGTATTCTAAGCAGTGAATTTGTATTATCCGGATAGTCACGATATGCTAAGAAGTATCCCTCATGATGTAGAATAAATATGATTAATTAATTAATCATATTTAATGAATTAGAGAATTTATATAAATAATGATAAAATAGTTTTATTATTATTTATTTCTACTATCGGCTTAATATAGAACCTACAGGGTCACACCATAAAAGAGAACGATTTAATGGTGGAGGAATTAATTAATAATGGCTGATAATTATTTATTTATGAAATAAATAATTAATTGGAAAATTTAATAATTGATTAAATGAGATTGAATTGATTATAAATTAATTAAGAAAAGGTTCTTAATATTATTAATTAAGAATTTAATTTTTGGAAATTAAATCAAGAGAGAGAATTATTTCTAAAGTGTTTAGATAAAGGATTAATAATTAAAAGGTGTTTTAATTATTAATGAGAATAATAAAGGGTTAATAATAATAATATTTTATGGGAAAATTTTCAGCTGAAAATTTTGTTTATAATATACTATTATAACCCTATTTTTGCCTCAACCAAAAAGATTTACAAAACCCTAATTCTCTCCATCTCCTCCTCCTTCATTACATCGTTTTCTTGGTGGATACCGGTGGAGTGCTTCACACTTGAGGAGCAGCTGCCAAGGATCTCCGTTCATCGTTCTTGGATCGCTATTAAAGACCTTCATCTTTCCATTAACATAAAGCTTCTTAAGGTAAACACACTGAACTACGAATTAAATATTATTTTTTCGTATGGATCCTGCGGAGGGTTTCGTTTTTTTTAAGATTTAAATTTATGTTTTCGCTGCGTTTATGTGCTAAAAACCCTTCATCAGAGCTACTTGCGAAAGTTTTCAATTCGTTATGTGTTTAACTGTTTTCGATATATGAGCATGTACATGATTCGCCATGATTTGATGTTGATATAATATGCTTATATATGTATGGTTTTGAATATATGATATTCATGTGAGTTGTATAATTATAAGATGATTATGTAATCTGTATATATACTGATATATACATGATTTATGCATAATTATGATTTATGGCTGCTGCAGATTTGCTAAATCTGGGTCTGGTGTCCGATTTACGTAAAAAAATACCCTATTCCATAGATAAACGAGCGTCTGAACAAAACGGATAGCTAAAGCTATCAACGACTCGTCTGTAAGGCGTTTGACGTCGTTTACTGCCCGTAAACAGTGATTCTTGTTTTTCTGATTTGATTCTGATTTTTCTGATTTTTGTCATATTTTCTTTTATGATTAGATCATGGATAATATGATATGTTAAGATCAGATTATGTGTTTTAACATGCTTTTATGTGTTTTATGAGCATGGTGGATGGTTATGGCCTTTCGACCTTAGTGTAATGGTTTTGGTTTTGGTTTTAAATACGACTTGCATGTCGTCAATCTTTGTAATCATAAATCTCGAATGTAACTCGAGTATTCTTGTAAGTTCATTAGATTAGTTTTACTTTCAATCATGTAATGTAATTGAAGACTCAAGAATGCTATCCAGTGGAGGTGATACAAAGAAGAAGACGAGGCATACAAGAAGTTTAAACAAAGAAGAAGACTTATGTAATAAGTAGTTGTATTTATTTCCATCACCATATTAGATTGACCTTGATCTTTATCATGAGCTTGATAAAGATCACATAGGATGGGGCCATAACCAAACACATTTACTTTATTGCACTTTATATTTACTTGTTTATTTAATTTTATATATGAGATATATGCCTATGTTTACCATGCGATGATAGATTTAGGTGAACTTAAATAAATATAAGGCGTGCTCTAGAAATCTAGAACAGGAATCGTTTCTTGCTTAACAATAAATATTATGAATACGATCATGAGATTCTTGTGTTTATGAAACACGTAATTGAATATGAATTTTCAATATTGAGAGAAAGGATGATTCTGTGAAAATAGATTTCTATCTCTAAGAAAGGGTTATTAAGTGACGCTTCTTGACAATGCTCCACCCGATCTGGGAATCATCTGATTATCGATTATTGATTTGAAATATTTAATTTAAAAGGAAGAATCTCTTTATAATATGATTATGATTGGAACGTAATATAATCTCTCTAAAATTAATAATATCAAGTAGTAATTGGACCAATGACACACGGGCTTGTGTCGGTCATAGCCTTCCAATATGGTAGAAAGTGGTTCTTATTTTTAAATCATTGTCGTTTCGTGCTACAGCCGAGGGCTTTTATTTCGAAATAAGAAATACTTGTCTATTACATAGAGATGTGTACATTAAATTAGAATCTAAAGGTCGGTACGTGCTACAGCCGTGGGCCATGGAGACTGATTCAATTGTACGAATGTTGGGTTAGACTTCACTTAGATATTGAGTTTGCCATGCCACAGTCGTGACTCAATTATTCAAGAGGCTAAACTTATATTAGGAAATAACATAAGATGTAATTGACAAGAGTTGTCTACGTATTGAACATCACATGATGTTCGTGCCACAGCCGAGGTTGTGTGATGGAATGTAGGATCCCTATTCCCACAAGCATTATGAATGCTTAATTTTCACTTAGGGGGTTGAAAAAATTAGATAAACTAATGGGAGACACTTATGAATAAAGACCCGATTCATATAGTGTTTTGAAATGAAATTAATATTTGCTAAGTGTTGTTATGTGTTTATCATTTACAGATTTACTATATTCGTCATGTCTTCTACACTATCACTCCGGAGCATACTAGATGCTCACAAGTTGACTGGTCCTAATTTAGCTGTTTGTTTCACTGTAACAAGTTGGGCACTGGAAGAGGAACTACAAGGTTTACCTTGCAGAATTGAAGAAGAAGAAGGGTTGTAAGACTACCGCTTCTGATTCAGGCATGTTCATGATCGAAGTTAATATGTCACTAAGGTAAATTTCTACTTGGGTATTAGATACCGCCTGTGGTTCTCATATTTGCAATTCGTTGCAAGGACTAAAGGGAAGTAGGACTCTTGAAAAGATGAGGTGATTCTACGTATGGGCAATGGAGCAAGGGTTGCGGCCATATCTGTAGGATCATTTAGTTTACATATGCCCACGGGCAAGACTATTATTTTGAATATTTGTTAGTACGTTCCCTCTATTGTGAGGAATATTATTTCTATTCCTATGTTGGATGTGGATGGTTTTTTCATTTATATTAAGAATAATGATTGTTCTATCCTTAGGGATAATGTTCTTTTGGACGTGGCATTTTAAATAATGGTCTGTATCTGTATGTGACGTAGAGCATGATTTACTTCAGATGGAACAAACCTAATACAAGAAAACGCGATGATGAAATGAAATCTGACCTATTATGGCACTGTAGGCTAGGTCATATTAGTTGAAAAAGAGACTGAAGACATTGCATAAGGAAGGGTTACTTGACCCCTTTGTTTTGAATCATCCTACATGCGAGTCTTGTCTATTGGGGTAAAATGACCCAAAGCTCCATTAGTGAATATGG